>NW_026652296.1:34866208-34943884 GCF_009828535.3 Hylobates moloch
ATTAAAGACTTAAATGTTAGACCTAAAACCATTAAAATCCTACAAGAAAACCTAGGCAATACCATTCAGGACATAGGCATGGGCAAGGACTTCATGTCTAAAACACCAAAAGCAATGGCAACAAAAGCCAAAATTGACAAATGGGATCTCATTAAACTAAAGAGCTTCTGCACAGCAAAAGAAACTACCATCAGAGTGAACAGGCAACCTACAGAATGGGAGAAAATTTTTGCAACCTACTCATCTGACAAAGGGCTAATATCCAGAATCTACAATGAACTCAAACAAATTTACAAGAAAAAAACAAACAACCCCATCAAAAAGTGGGCAAAGGACATGAACAGACACTTCTCAAAAGAAGGCATTTATGCAGCCAAAAAACACATGAAGAAATGCTCATCATCACTGGCCATCAGAGAAATGCAAATCAAAACTACAGTGAGATACCATCTCACACCAGTTAGAATGGCCATCATTAAAAAAGCAGGAAACAACAGGTGCTGGAGAGGATGTGGAGAAATAGGAACACTGTTACACTGTTGTTGGGACTGTAAACTAGTTCAACCATTGTGGAAGTCAGTGTGGCGGTTCCTCAGGGATCTAGAACTACAAATACCATTTGACCCAGCCATCCCATTACTGGGTATATACCCAAAGGACTATAAATCATGCTGCTATAAAGACACATGCACACGTATGTTTATTGCAGCACTATTCACAATAGCAAAGAGTTGGAACCAACCCAAATGTCCAACAACAATAGACTGGATTAAGAAAATGTGGCACATATACACCATGGAATACTATGCAGCCGTAAGAAATGATGAGTTCGTGTCCTTTGTAGGGACATGGATGAAACTGGGAAACATCATTCTCAGTAAACTATCGCAAGGACAAAAAACCAAACACCGCATGTTCTCACTCATAGGTGGGAATTGAACAATGAGAACTCATGGACACAGGAAGGGGAACATCACACTCCAGGGACTGTTGTGGGGTGGGGGGAGGGGGGAGGGACAGCATTAGGAGATATACCTAATGCTAAATGATGAGTTAATGGGTGCAGGAAATCAACATGGCACATGGATACATATGTAACAAACCTGCACATTGTGCACATGTACCCTAAAACCTAAAGTATAATAAAAAAAAATAAATAAATAAAATAAAAAGATTAGAAAAAAAAAAAAGAATGCTCTAAATGTGACTAAGTAACCATTGCCTTCGAGCAGAAAGCATGTATGGTAACTGCCTGCCATTTTGGTCTGAACACAAGTGGCCCTGAGCTGAGAGAACCCATTTCCCTCAGGTTTTGCATGTCAGCAAAACTAGGTAGAGGAGGTGACTGTTAACTGGTTTTGAATGATAAGTTGGTGCCCTAGGGAAGGGAAAGGAAGGGAATGAGTAGGCTGGTGACCACTGATATGGAACTATAATACAGCATGGCACATCCTGGGAACCATAGGTGAGGCTGCAGAGTTGGGTAAGAGGCAGAGCATGGCAGTGAAAGCTAATACAAAGAGGAAATCTCACCTCCTGGTACCTTAAGAAATTTAGACTGCATTCCTAAGTCAGTAGTTTTTTATTTTTGTCGTTTGTGGATCATTTATTAGATACCATTACTCCAGAGGACCACTGATTTTAGGTAAATTAAGAAATGACTCAATACAATCTTAAAATAATAACAAGGGCATGATGTTTTTTTTTTTTTTAAAGGAAAATAATTTTTTCTCTCAGTGAGATGATGTTTTATCCAGTCTGGTCAAGGCTCAAAGATACAGAAGTTGTGCCATCATATCCTATTGATTTCTTTTCTAGGTCATTCTAAAATTAGAGATTTCCAGCTCACAATATACAGTGGGAATGGCAGTCAATATTTGGCTGCTCTTTTGGGTGAATCTGCATCTTTGAATGGCACAGAGACAGAAGTTATAGAGGATTCTCTTAGAAGACCACATTCAGCACTTAGTCAGACATGAAGTCAACCAGACACCACATTTGATAGCTAGAGAGTCAAGTGTTTCACCCTGAGAGGGAGTCGTGAATGGATTCATATCCACTCTTTGGTTGAATTCTCTGCCAAGAAAAAAAATCAAGAGCTGGCAAAGGATCAGATGGTCAAAATGAAGCCATTTGTACAATATTTCACTTTGATTCAAAGTTTTTTTTTCAGCTCTCTGAATATGTTTATGACACACATGTCTTCTGCAGCCAAGTTGCTAAAGACAAACCTGAGTCAGTCTTATTCTTGATCCGTTATAGCTTCCCTGGTTTCCACTGTAATTACTTTTGGTTTCTATCTTTATCCTTTAAAAAAAAAATCCCTAGGAGAAGCCAGGGCTGCAAGTGTCTTTCAAGTGTTGGTGATCAAGATATCCTACCTTTACATTAATTCTCATGGCTAGCTGAGTCCTTCATTCATTGACACACCAGTCAGGTGATCCACCACTCAGATATTCTTTTGTTTTGATGTTTCGCCGTGATATATGTATGTGTAAACTTTTTTTAAAAAACCAGACTTACTTTACTGAATGCTTATGATAATATTTTAGTTTGTGGATTTCGGTCCCTATTCAATGCTGAGAAATCCTTAGCTATTCTGTCTTCAAATATTAATAACATTTTTGCACTATTTTTCCTGTTTTTGAATTATCTTCCTTTCTACTTCCTTTGGTTTAAGGCTTCTGTTTCTGTTTTCTATAACCTGGGCTTTTACCTATGCTCTTTCCGCTGTCTGGAATGTCCTTCCCACCAAACCTACCTTTCCCCAACTCCTCCAAAGTTCAACTTAAATAACTCCTTTTCTGTGTAATCTCTTTTGGTCCTTAGTTGGATATACCCATCCCTCTTTTGCGCTCTGATCATACAAGATTGTAAACTCTTTGAGGCCCTGATGGTGGCCTCCATTTCTTTGTACTTCTCACAGGTCCTAGTACATTACAAGACATAAGAAATTCATGGCCTACTGGTTGGTTGATTTTGATATATGAAAAAGTGTTGGAAATTCATCACAGAGAGCAAAAACAGAACTCTGTTTCAGGAAGAAAGAATGGGGAACATAGGGCCTTCTCAGATAATTGGATACACTGTCCATGTACAGACATAGGTTATGTGAACAAATGGAGACTGCTACCTCAGTGATGATGACAGCCGATTAACAGCTGCCTTAGTCAGTTCAGGCTGCCATAATGGAATACCACAGACTGGGTGGCCTAAACAACAGAAATTTATTTCTTACAGTTCAGCTGTCTGGGAAGCCCAAGATCAAGGTGCCAGCAAGTCGAGTGTCTGCTGAGGGCCGGCTTCCTGGTTTGCAGATGGCTGTCTTTTTTCTGTGCCCTCCCACAGTGGACAGCAGAGAGAGAGGAAGCCAGTGCTTTTTTATCAGGGTCTCTTCTTGTAAGCAGCTTTTCTTATAATGGCACTAATCCCATTCATGTGAGTTCTATCCTTATGATGTAATCACCTCCCAAAGGCCCCACCTCCTAATACCACCACATTGGGAGTCAGGATTTCAACATATAAATTTTAGGGGTGGGACAGTCAATCAGACCATAAGAGTAATAATATTTATTAGATGTCTATTTTGTGGTAGCCACTGCTAAGCACTGTTCATTTTTAAAATTCATACTCAAAAGAGCTCTATGAGGGAGGCAGTGTGATTCTCATTTTCCAACTGAGGACACCGAGGCTCAGAGGCAGTGAGTGATGTGAACGAGGACACACAGCTCATGAACCGCTAAGCTGAGACTGGTCTGTCTTACTCTCAGGTGTGCTCAGATGACCACAATGTTACAAGGTCTCCCTAAAGGCTATGGGCAGTGTACACAGGACCAGATTGCTTAGTAACCATCGGACATGTAGAGTGTGTTGTTTGGCCAAAACCACAGCTAAAACTTGCTTTTCTGTCCTGTAAATGCTAATTTTATGGCAACTAGGTACTCTGTGGCCCAGCCACCTCTAAACCAAAATCACTGTTAGACTTTTGGAATCAGCTTTGGACAACTACTTACATCACTGAAACTTAAAAATGGGGAGTAGTAATTGTACTTACACTTGAAGTATTATTCACTCAGTCCTCAGAGAATATCTGAACATTCTTTTACCTCTCAGATAATTTACAAATGCCTTGAATGTCAATATTGAAGTGTCAATGACATATGAAGAATTTGTCCATGTTTATATTTAAATTAGTGGAGGGAGCACACAATCCCCCCCAAACTGTAAAATCCTATCATTTATGGAACAAGCCCGACAAAACCTGCCAGGTTTTTCTGGTCATAACAATTTCGTTTTGGCTTGATCTACTTTTTCTGGTATTTCAAAGAGTTGTGATTTTCTTACAGACTCTGTGATGGTAATTATATGATAGCAAAATGCTGTCTCTTTGCAATTTTGTAAATAGGTCTGAGAATAACTTAGGGTGGTGGGAGTAACCACCTTCCAAATGTGGATGCCAAGGTTATGAGTTTTGTTTTCTTGAGCATTGAGGTTATTGTGGGTGGAATGAGTGACTCTCTCAAAATTGGGCAGGAAAACTGAGACTACCAGTTCCCAAGGTAGCATAATTTTTGGGGTAGGTCAGAGGAAATGTGGGAAGGAATCATGTGGGAGGGTCATGCAAGGTGATGGTCTCCTACACGGTCCCCTTTAGAATACTCTTGACATGACCACCTAAGCCATAGCCCCGTCCTGAAAGGTTCCTACATAAAGATCAGTGGGTTGAAGTGTGTCCCCGCAAAAGATATGTTGAAGTCCTAACCTCCAGTACCTGTGGATATGGTCTTACTTGGAAGTAAGGTCTTTGCAGGTGTAATCAAGTTAAAATAATCACTGGAGTGAGCCCTAATCCAATATGACTGTGTTCTTATAAGAAGAGGGAAATTTGGACACAGGCACATACACAGAGGGCAGATGGCCAAGTGAAGATAGAGACAGATTGGAGTTGTATGGCCACAAAGAAAGAATGCGTGGAGCTACCAGAAGCTGGATGAGGCAAGGAAGTTTCTTCCTACAGTGGCTTTGGAGGGAGCACAACCCTGCTAACACCTTGATTTTGGACTTCTAGCCTCCAGAACTGTGAGAATAAATTTCTGTTGTTTTAAGCCACCCAGTTGGTGATACTTTGTTGCAGCAGCCTTTGGAACCTAATACAGTCAGTGACACTGGCTATTACTTAGAAATACTCAAGGAGCTCTTGGAAAATACCAATGCCTGGGCCTTCACTCTAGATGAATAGAAATCAAATTTCCATGGTTTCAGCCTTGGGCTGGGCATTTTTTAATGCCCTCAGGTAATTCTAATGTGTAGCCAAGGCTGTGAACCATTGATACAGGTCATTATTCTTGTACCCCAGACCCACCTTTCCCAGGCTACACCTAATGAGGCCAGTGATTGGCACGTAACCCAAAGGTAGGTATGACCCGCCTTTACTGTTCAATAACTCTGCCCAGCATGACTCAATCAGATCTTCTCTATTGGAAAATTAGAATGTAAAGTATCATATGATATTAGCAGACAGTTGAGGGGCAGAGAAATGGAGAGAAGGCAGTGGGGAAAAGGCCAAAGGAGGAGAAGCCATGGGTGAGAGAGAGGTCTGGGGCAGAGAAGTCAGTAGTGGGGAAGTGGGGGAGGAGCTACGGAGAAAAGCAGAAATGGCAGGTGTTCAGTCTGAGCCTGGAAGACTTCTTGGGTTGCTATAGGATCCTCAAAGTGATCAACAGAGACCCGGCACTGCTGCGGTGTCAGCAACAGGGATGAAGGAGGCTCCATTCTCTACGACCTTGTTACACTGTGTGATCTGTGGACTGGCAGCATTAGCCTCACCTGGGAGCTCATTAGAAATGCAGAATATTAGGCCCCGCCTTCCACCTCCTGACTCCTGATCCCCAGATGATTCATTTGCTCACTAAGTTTGACAAGCACAACTGTCTAAGGCCTAGCTGAGTAGCTCCAGTGTCATTTCCTGAGCTTCCTTACTCCTGTTTCTCCTTATGCAAGTTAAACCACTTGAGGGAACCTGAAGGAGATGGGGGTCTCTGTTTCTTGCAGCCTGAATGATCTTCCCTGATGGAAGGCAGAAATAATTTTCTGTGTAAGAGCTCTGTGAAGCTGGAGAGATTTTGAAAATGAGTCTGGATATTAGGGATTGCTGGAGGCTACCTGTGCCATTCATCGTAGTTGGTATGATTTCAGTAATGGTTGGTACCACCAAGGCAAAGCTTTGCAAATATCTCTGGTTCAGTGGTTCTCAGAGTGTGGTGTCTGCACAAGCAGCTTCAGCATCTCTGGGAAACTTGTTAGAAATGCAAATGCTCAGACCCCACTGTAGACCTGCCAAATCAGATTCTCTCGAGGCCGGGCAATCTGTACTGCAACAAACCCAGCAGACGGGTCCGGTGCCCACTAACATCTGAGAACCACTGCCCTTGTCTATTGTTTTTATGCTATTGATTCTCTCATCTTCAGAACTACTGGGCAAAGGACCTGGGCTTGTCACTTCTAATCTTTTGGTAATAACACTGGTGGGGATGCTCTATCTGTAATGATCCCAAACTGAAAATGACCTGTATGCCCACAACAGCAGAATGGATAAACAAATTGTGGTACGTTCACACACTGGAAGATAGCAAGGGAGATGAATGATTTGCAGCTGAAGACCCAATGTTGAATGAAAGAAGCCAGACACAAACGAGTTCATGCTATATGATTTCATTTGTATAAAATATAAAAACAGGCAAAAATAACCTATGTTTTGAGAAGCCAGGCTTTGCACATGTTGCTGCATCTCCCTGGGATATTTCCCCCTCCCCACCCTGTCCCCTCAGCTCTTCCTTGTCTAGATTTCCAGTCACCCTGCCATTCTCAGCTTAGATGTACTTTTTTTTTTTTTTTTTGGAGATGGAGTCTCTCTCTGTTGCCCAGGCTGGAATGCAGTGGCTTAGCTCACTGCAACCTCTGCCTCCTGCATTGAAACGATTCTCCTGCCTCAGCCTCCCTAGTAGCTGGGATTATAGGCACTCACCACAATGCCCGGCTATTTTTTTGTTTTGTTTTGTATTTTCAGTAGAGACAGATTTTCACTATGATGGCCAGGCTGGTCTTGAACTCCTGACCTCAAGTGATCCGCCTGCCTCAGCCTCCCAAAGTGTTGGGATTACAGGCATGAACCACTGCGCCTGGCCTTAGATGTGCTTTTTCAGAATCTTTCTCTATCACCTTGTTCAGAAGTCACACAGGAGAGGGTACTTCCTGGAAGGAGACCTAATGGGAGGTGTAGGGGGCATTTGTAATGTTCTATTGCTTGCTGTGAATGCTTATGACAGTGGTGTGTTCGTTTTGTAAAAAATGTATCAAGCCGTAAGCTTACCATTTTTGCACTTTTCTGTATGTATGCTATTATACTTCCATACAAATTTTAAAAAGTATTGGTGGGCGTCGTAAAGTGTTTGAATCCTGATGTGATTTTCCTACAGCATTTTTTTTACAGCCTATAATTTGAGGTTTTGGTCCCATCTCTTGCTTTCAATGCATGAGATGAGGAACATTAGTGACCCATGTGGTTGTGTGGATTAATTTCTAAAACCTCACTTGGAACAGAGTGCTAACAGTTGAAAATGATTAGGAGTTTGTGAAGTGCTTTAAAATACATCTTGGTAGTGTTTTAGGGTAAAGTTTTGTCAGTGTAATTTAGTTTTTAATTAATGAATGACTTCCCCAGATTGTTTTTTTTTTTTAAATACTGGTTTCACCATTTTTTTTCCCCTAGAGGACCCTCTTAAATCATGTTTGGAATTTCATAAAAGAGAAAATGTCTGTGTGATTATTTGTTCTCCATAAGGTGGTAAATACATGGGCAGAGCTTTTTGAGGAAGTGATTTTATTGAGTAAAATGAGCCGCTAGGAGATGCTTTAAACTTATAACAAAGACATTCACAAATCATTACAGCTTCTTTCCAGAAAGCACAAATACTTATTACACATGCCTGACTTAACCTGAATTTTAGATAAGTAACACAAAGGAGAAACAACAACAGAAAAACCCAACATGATCAGCATTTATTCAAACCCCACAGGGCATGGTGCAGCCCCTCTGCTGTTATAATTGACAGGGTAGTTTAGGAAAGAATAATGCTCCCCTCTGACAGTTGCAGGGCCTGGTCTTATTTTCATTACACAGATTGGGGTTTAATGGGAAAATCCCACTGCAACTCTATCCTAATTAGATTCCTGGGTTTTGGGGTGGAAGGAACATTCAAGGTCCTTTTGTACAATCTGCCTATTTGATGGTAAGTGAAATGAAGCCCACAGAGGCTAAAGTGACCTCCCCAAGGCTGTATGCTGGGTTAGTGAAAAAGCTTGGCTGTGAACTTGGAGTTCTGGGCTTTTTCCAGGGACAAGGTGAAAGTCTAGCAGAGAGCTGGTCTCCATGGAGAGGGTCTGGAAGTGATGGGAGCTTGAGGATCTAAAGCAGCTCAAGCTGCTTTCCAAAGCGGGGTAGGCTCGCGCTGGAAAACTCAAGCATTCCAATCTGGCCTCCTTCACTGTTTCTCCTACAGCATATTCAGACTGGAGTATTGTATTAGTCCATTTTCACGCTGCTGATAAAGACATACCTGGGACTAGGAAGAAAAAGAGGTTTAATTGGACGTACAGTTCCACATGGCTGGGGAGGCCTCAGAATCATGGCGGGAGGTGAAAGGCACTTTTACATGGGGGCAGCAAGAGAAAAATGAGGAAGATGCAAAGGCGGATAAAACCATCAGATCTCGTGAGACTTATTCACTACCATGAGAACAGTATGGAGGAAACTGGCCCCATGATTCAAATTATGTCTCATCAGGTCCCTCCCATAACACGTGGGAATTATGGGAGTACAATTCAAGATCAGATTTGGGTGAGGACACAGAGCCAAATCATATTGAGTAGAGTTTGATTAAAATATCATTTTATTATTATTATTATTATTATTTTTGAGACGGAGTCTCGCTCTGTTGCCCAGGCTGGAGTGCAGTGGTGCGATCTCGGCTTACTGCAAGCTCTGCCTCCCGGGTTCACGCCATTCTCCTGCCTCAGCCTCCCGAGTAGCTAGGACTACAGGCACCCGCCACCACACCTGGCTAAATTTTTTTTTTGTATTTTTAGTAGAGACGGGGTTTCACCGTGTTAGCCAGAATGGTCTCGATATCCTGACCTCGTGATCCTCCTGCCTTGGCCTCCCAAAGTGCCAGGATTACAGGCGTGAGCCACCACACCTGGCCTATTTTATTTTTTGATACACTGTCTCTCTCTGTCGCCCAGACTGGAGTGCAGTGGTGTGATTTCAGCTCATTGCAACCTCCACCTACCAGGTTCAAGTGATTCTCTTGTCCTAGTCTTCTGAGTAGTTGGGGTTACAGGCATGCACCACCATGCCCAGCTAATTTTTGTATTCTTAGTAGAGACAAGGTTTTGCTGTGTCGGTCAGGCCGGTCTTGAACTCCTGACCTCAGGTGATCCGTCTGCCTCGGCCTCCCAAAGTGCTGAGATATCAGGTGTGAGCCACTGCGCCCAGCCTAAAATATAATTTTTTAAAAAGTAAAATATAGAGACATATCTAGTGCTTGCATAATGCATATGTTCTGGAAAAATCTGTGGATTTTCTTCTTTACATCTTTCTCTACCAATTCAAATCAGTGCACTAGGTTTTGAGAGCCTGCCACTTGCCAGGCACATAGCTAGATGTTGGGGATTTGGCTGTGATCAACACTCTCTCTACCCTCATGGTGATGAACAAGGACAGATATTGAATAAATCATCTTGAAGGGGAAATGCATGGCGTTGAGAGGTATGTAGCAGGGTACTGAAGCTACAGAGAAAGATCCAGCTAAGCCAGGAATGGCAGGAGGAGTTGGCTTCAGCAGGGGACATGCTGGACTGGGGACAATGTCCCAGAAAATAAAGTATGTTGTGCAAAGCTTGGATTCCAGAGACACAGTGTCACTGTCAAGTAGGCCTCTGCATCTTCATCCCTCAAGATCTGAACTGCTCAACCCTAGGTCTGTGAGCCAATAATTTTTTGTGTGTCTAATCTTTTTCAAACCACACCAAATGTATTTCAGGAGACAAGTATAGCCAAAACATAATTATTATGCAGTGGTTTATCAGAGAAATTCAAGGAAAATTTTAAAATCTGTTGCTGTCCTCAAAGAGGCTTAGCCCCACTTTTCCATGTTTCTATCGGAATAGGATAGAATCACTGAGTATAGATTGATTAAAATATCATTTTTTAAAAAGTAAGATATAAACACTTTCCTATTGCCTGCATAATGCATATGTTCCAGAGCAAATAGTAGAAAAATAAAATATTTCCTGTGTGAGTCGCCTTTTCTCTAGACTGTACTGTTAGTGTCTTCAGCCTTTCCTTGAATCAATTGTTTTCCAGATCATTCTCCACCTCACCCTCTGATCATTATAATGTGGATATAACTCAGAAACGGTCCCCACATTTCCCTTCAGTTGTAGGGTGGGGGAAGATACAAACACAGAATTTAAAATGTAAATGTAAATGTAAATTAAATTAATTAATTGCTTATACAATAAGCAAATAAGTTAATTGCTTATACAATAAGCAAATAAGTTAATTGCTTACTTAGGTAGCAGTGGGGGAAGATATGAACACAGAATTTTAAATTAAAATTTAATTAAATTTAAAAAATTAAATTAAAATTAAATTTAAAAAATTAAATTAAAATTAAATTTAAATTAAAAAAATTAATTTTAATTTAAAATTCTGTGTTCATATCTTTCCCCCACCCCTACAACCAAAGAGGAGAAGTGTGGGGGCTGTTTGTGAGTTATATCCACAATATAATGATCTGAGGGTGAGATGGAGAGTGATCTGGAAAACAACTCATTCAAGGAAAGTCTGACGACACTAACACAGTATAGTCTAGAGAAAAGGTGACTCACACAGGAAATAATTTTATTGTACCAGTCAGGGAATTTTACTTCAACCAGCAGAAACTACTGCTGGCTCTCTTAAGCCAAAGTGACATTAATTGAAAGGGAATTTGGGCTTGCACAAGTAGGGGTTAAAGTTAGAGACTGAGGTGGAAGATTGGGTAGAAAGTAAGGGAAGTGTAGGCATGGTCAGGACCCAGGAAATGCCTCCTACAAATGCCACCAATGTCTCCCAATATCCCCTCCATGTTTGTGGTACTTGCTCAAGTCCTAGACAAGTAAGCATCCTACTGTCTAAGGGTACATACTGGACCCTGTCTAGGACCCTGTCTAGGCAGAAGTAGGCAGAGGAGGCCAGCACTGGGAAACACCCTTAAGACTGTACAATATAGGAATATACAAATTGGGAATGCAGTCAATTTGCAAAATGCAGTGGTTTGTTTTCTTGCTTATTTTTGTCCTTGCTTGTTTATTTTCTCTCTCTTGCCTCTGGGGTATAACCTCTTCAATAACAGGAACTTCATCTGTTGTCTGCCTCTGCATCCCTAAGCCCTCAATAATAGACATTCAATAAATAGCTGTGGAATGTATTACTGGAGGAACATTCAGGGCATGTAAACATATTCCACATTGTTCTATGTGTAGACAAAGGTGAGTGTCCCATTTTTATAGGGTTGTGGACTTTGGTTCAAGATAAGGAAGATTTTTCTAACAGAGTTATCTAGCAACATCGTACTCCATTTCATGAACTGGCCTCTGAGTGTGAAGGAAGCAGCAATGAGATTTCAACATGGACATCCACTACCGCTTCCTGTGACAACAGCACTTACAAACTTTTGTTTGGGGCTTCCCTTTCCCACTCTCAGGCCATGTGTTTTCTGGAAAGTTCACTCCACTTTCAAATCCAGAGGCTAATTTGACTGGTAAATCCTATCACCCCAGCCACAGTGACTGGTTCACTTGCCTCCACCCCTACAACCAAAGAGTGACCCAAATAAGGTCAAGCAGGGCAGCCAACCAGATCCAACCCAGGACTTTTGTTTGAACCATGGAGAAAACAGACTGTCTTTTGAGGGATTTGGTGTCATAAGAATGGGGTCCAGGAGTAGCCAGGAACCCTCAAGTGAAACTTGAGAATGAAGCTGACATGGAAGATGTCAGTGAAGGAGGGCAAGCCTGGTCTGTGTGTGCCTGAAGCCAGATCCACTCAGAATTCTTATAACATGAGCCAAATTTTTTCCTTGGATTGGGTTTTCTGTTAGAGCAAAAAAATGAATCTTAAATAATATGAGTGTTAATTCCGATTAATCACTAGTGACTATCCCCAGCACTGTATTGAGGAGGATTCCAAGGGCCATATCCAGATACACGGGGAAGAGTAAGGTTGGTAAATGTTGTCTGCCACAGAAGCGGAGGGGGAGTTGTGCCCTACATGATGTGTTTGTTACCCTTGGGCAAGATGTTCAAACTCCTGTCATAAAGGTTGGGTCAGATGGTCTGCAACAGTGCTGTTGAATGGACATATAAAGTGGGTCACACATGCACTTTACACTTTTTAGTAGCTATATTTAAAAAGTAAAAACAAGGTAGTAAAATTAACTTTAATAATATCCTTTATTTAATTCAATACGCCCCAAATATTATTATTTCAACATGTGGCACTAGCTGCATTTCAAGTGCTCAATAGCTACATGTGGCTGGTGGCTACTGTCCTGGAGATCACAGGCCTAGAACCATAGAGTACTGGAACTAGAAGAGATCTTAGAAGCAGCTTCTACCACCTGCCTGTTGTACAGATGGATCAGTGGAGCCTGAGAGAGGAGGGAGTAACTTTCCAAAGCACATGAGTAATTGTAGTGACTTTCTGTGGCACATTTCATTTTCCTCTAAAGACGGAGACTGTATAGTGGGTGTAGTAGACAGAATAACGACCCTCCTCCCAAAGATGTCTACATCCTAATCCCTGGAGCCTGTGAATGTTAACCACGCAAAAGTGTGGTTAAAAAAAAGACTTGCTGAGGTGATTAAATTAAGGATTTTGATAGGGAATATTATCCTGCATAATCCAGGTGGACCCATTGTAATCACAAGGGTTCTTATAAGAGGGAGGGGGTCAAAAGTCAGAAGGAGGTAGATGATGGAACCCAAGGTTGGAGTGATGCAATTTGAAGATGGGGAAAGAGGCCATGGGCTAAGGAGTGCAGAAAGGCTCTGGAATCTAGAAAGGGCAAGGAAACAAATCCTTCCCTGAAGTTTCCAGAAGGAACACAACCCTGAAGACAACTTAATTTTAGCCTTGCAAGAATCATTTTGGATTTCTGACCTCTAGAACCCTAAGAGAGTAAATGCATGCTGTTTTAAGTTAGTAAGTGTCTGGTAATTTATTACAGAAGCAATAGGAAACTAATACAATGAGAAATGGCTCTGCTGAGTGAGCTGCCAAAATTTCTTTCCTTGATTGCTTTAGACATAAACCAGTGTTTCCTGCAATAAGACCACTTACCTTCACTCTGAGAAATTCGCTGGTATATGTGGCCAATGGCTGTATACCACCCCAATTTCCCTGGAAAATTCTTTAAAACAGTCCTTAGCATCCCACCAAAGCTTTTATCAGTAAAAGGTGACAAGGTGAATCTTTTCATTCTAAGTCTACTTTTGAGGAAACATATCCCCAACCCTTTAGTGGGTTCCAAGTCTGGCCTGGGGAAGGGCTCCACAAACCCACCAGCAAGTTATTTTCTTTGGCTTCTTCTAGGAAGTGCTATGGAGGCTACAAAGCTAATGCTACTCTCTGGCATTCAGGAATACCATGGTGGCACACACACAAAAATGGCTAAAAACACCATAGTTCACATCATCTTTTCCTTTCATTAAATGTCAGAACACAACTATAGAACTTTCAACATGACTTTTTTGTCATCCTGTTTGCCCATTTGGAAAATGCAGTTTAATAAAGGCGGCTGGGTTAGTTCGAAGAGCATGGGGCAGAGTCAAAGGACTTAGGCTCAACCAAGAATTAGCTCATGATTTCTCTGGATCTGTGTTTCTTTGTCATCAAAAAGAAACACCGAGTTTGGTATTCCTTGTGGTTCTCCAATTTTATTATTTTAATTGTGTATAAGAAGTGGATTGCTGGTTTGAGAAACAGCATTGTAATACATAATACTTGGGATGTGCTTCAAAACCTATTTTGAATTGTTATGGAGAATGGTCTGAGAATAAAGAAAAAAAATAAAAATAAAAAAAGCCTACTTTCCTTTTAGACAATTTTTTTCATTGTGCTTGACTTCAGTGTTATTTTGAGTTTCACAGAATCACACAAGATTGAAGGGATCATTAAGATTTTCTGCCCAATCCTTTGTTTCGCAGTTAAGAATGCTGAAGCTCAGGGAGCTTGTGACTTGCCTACAGTTTCAGAACTGGTATTGAGCTAGCAGGGCTAGAATCAAGGTCTCCTGATTCACAAGCTAGAACTCCTCTTCCTCCCTCATCAGCTCTCTTAATTTATCCTATTTAAAAGTTTATCGTTTTTCCTAAGAATAGTTGAGATGAGCATCCCTCCAGTCCTTGCCAGTGCAATGGTGAGGAAGGAGGGAAAATGGTGGTGCTGCATGCGTTGTTGAGATGGCTGGGTCTCTTGTGAGGCTTGGGGGTCTGTATATAAATAACTTAGGTTAGAGATGTGGCCAATCACTGCTATACTGGTCACTGATGGTGACTAAATTGCCCTCTGAAGGGGACTGCTCTCATTAATTGCAAAGCTTATATTTCACAGAGTTGGGGCTGAAACTAGGAAGTGGGTGAGTTCTGCCATGAATAGGTTCTCCTTTTCTGGCTCTTACCCCTACACAATGCTCAGTTTCTCCTTTTAGAAACTGACAAATAAAGAAAAATTCACAGACTTCTTCTATGGCTTGTTCTAGCTCTGAAATACCCAACGTACACTTAATCAGGAGAGGAGCAGAGTGCTGTGCCAACCCAGTTCTATTGCTAGCAATCATATGTAACAATAGGCATTGATTTGCAACCATCACACTCAAGTGGAAGGTAATTACATTTTACCTTCTGCACCTTACACAAAGATCAATTTCAGGTAAATTGTTGATCTAAATGTGGAAGATTAAAGCAATAAAATTTGTAGGAGAAAATGTAGGAGAATGTCTTTATATCCTTGGGGTTAGAAAAGCTTTCTTAAAGAGGATACTAATTGAAAATTTGGACTGCATTAAAATTCAGAATTTCTGTTTACCAAAAGACTATTTAGAGAGTGAAAAGTTGAGCCGCAGAGTGGAAAATAATATTTGCAATATTTACGTCTGTCAAATAACTCATATCCAGGATACAGAAAAAACTTCTGCAAATTGATAAGAAAACGTTGGGCACCCAAACAGAAAATTGGGCAAAGAATTGAATGAGCACTTTGCAACATGTCCAAAATGCTCGAAATGTACTAGTAGAGGTTTCAGAAGCATAATCATGGACTGACATCAATGTGAATACATTATCAATGGACTGCCAAATGTTTTTTTGATTGTGAGTGAAGGGGAATGTATCAGAAGACACAAAGTGTGGCTTCAGATAAAGAACAAATATTTATCTACTCATATGTGTAGTTATTTCTTACAAGATAGCTTGGCAGAGAGAGGTGAGTTCTTTAGAGGATGGCAAGTGATGTTTTAATCAAAGGACAGACAAGGCAGTTGTGCCCTGGATGGATTAAAGAATAGATAGGTAGGCCGGGTGCGGTGGCTCATGCTTGTAATCCCAGCACGTTGGGAGGCTGAGGCGGACAGATCATGAGGTCAGGAGATTGAGACCATCCTGGCTAACACAGTGAAACCCTGACTCTACTGAAAATACAAAAAAATTAGCCGGGTGTGGTGGTGGGTGCCTGTAGTCCCATCTACTCAGGAGGCTGAGGCAGGAGAATGGAGTGAACCAGGGAGGCAGAGCTTACAGTGAGCCAAGATCGCACCACTGCACTCCAGCCTGGGCGGCCTGGGCAACAGAGAGAGACTCCATCTCAAAAAAAAAAAAAAAAAAGAACAGATAGGTATTGGTTATAAAAGAGATATAACACTTTTATTTAGCTATCCATATTTTCAATATGCCAGAAATTACATTGTTTTTCAACCATTTAAACTTATGATGAAAATATTGAGATGTCTGTCAACTTAACAATATTTGGGTGGGTTTGTGTCTTAGTCTATTTGGGCTGCTGTAACAGAATAGTTTAGACTAGGTAACTTATAAACAACAGAAATTTATTTCTTACAATTCTAGAGGCTGGGAAGTCCAAGTTCAAGGCTCTAGAGAGGGCTTACTCTTTGCTTCATAGATGGGGCCTTCTTATGGTGTCCTCATATGGTGGAAGGGGCAACAAGCTCTTAGGACTCTTTTGTGAGGGCACTAATCCTATTAACGAGGGCTCCACCCTCGTCACTTAATCACCTCTCCAAAGCCCCCACTTCTTAATACCATGACATTGGGAATTAAGTTTCAACATAGGAATTTTGGGGGGCGCACATATTCTGATCACACCAGGAGGAGACAGAGATTTTCAAAATTCTTTGGTGAGCTTATAATAAAAAAGTTGAAGATCATTGGCCCAAAAATGTTCTAAAATGCAGGGATGATGGCAGTAAAAGAGGCCTGGTTGACCACCATGCCCCCAGGGCTTCCAGACTCTCAGAATCTATGAAAGGTTCATGTAGGACCTAGCCCATGGTAAGTGCATCACAGTTGCCTCTTGACTGATGGATTAGTTCACCTTCCTCACTCACCAACACATTTTATTGTAACTTTCAGCATTTATGAAATTGGTTGAAAAGTCAGCTGTTCTCATTTTCTGACTCATTAATCTCTAGTAAGCAATTGTCCTTTATAAATCTACCTATTTTTTAACGTGGAAAGTAATCACAAACAAGAAGGTTAGATGTTAGGAGGTACATAGTAAAACAGAAAATGGAATAATAAATTGATTATTTAAAGTCATTCTTTGAGACAGTAGATGAGAGAGTCACTTAAATTTTACAATCTTAATTTTCCTTTTAAATGACAATTTTCCCATTTTCTAGCCTAAGTACAGAATGGAGCATTTGGATTAAACAGTTACTAAGTAATTATTATTATACAATATATTAGTTTTCAAAATACACCAAAGTCACCTTGATATTGTCACATAATTATTTTTCCATTGGCAAATTAGAAGTCACTTCAGGATTCTGTATATCTTGGAATCTTTTTTTTTTTTTTTTTTTTTGAGACGGAGTCTCGCTCTGTCGCCCAGGCTGGAGTGCAGTGGTGTGATCTCGGCTCACTGCAAGCTCCGCCTCCCAGGTTCCTGCCATTCTCCTGCCTCAGCCTCCCAAGTCGCTGGGACTACAGGTGCCCGCCACCACGCCCAGCTAATTTTTTGTATTTTTGGTAGAGATGGGGTTTCACCCTGTTAGCCAGGATGGTCTCGATCTCCTGACCTCGTGATCTGCCCGCCTCGGCCTCCCGAAGTGCTGGGATTACAGGTGTGAGCCACCGCACCCGGCCAGAATCTTTCTTATGAATGCAAATTACCAGCTTTAGAGATGTGTAAAAGTGTTCCTCTAGATAAACAGAACGGCAGAAAAATTAGTTTTTATTGTGTTCAGAATGGAGACTGGAAAAGGCTGGCAGATGCAACAAAAGACATATAAACCATTACATGAAGTATTTATGCCAAAATCAAGGAGCATTTAATAAGGTTTTGAATTTTAATGAATAAAATGAGCTTCTCTCAGACTTTTACAGTTCCAGTTTTAATGTCCTCAAGTAGTTCTCTTGATAATGAGTAGTTTTGCATATTTATAGGCAACTAAAAAGTAGAGAATAAATAAAATAGCTTAATTTCTTGTGATCAAAGAATCGGGACATTTTAGAGTTGGAAGAAACTTTAGACGTTATTGATAAATAGAGAATGACAGGCATAGTTATTCCTCCAAAATATAACATTCATAATTGACCTGTTAGCAATTTGGTGGATATAAATCAGTGAGATACCTGCTCTACATTTAAGTGCACATTATAATTATTTACTGCAGATGAATGCTTGGAAATTGATGACACAGGCAATTCTCATTTTACTAGCAGGTTGGGTTCCAAAATGTGCAGGTTGTGTATGTGGGATTTAGAGTTTATTTTGCCATGGAATCAATGTTGCAAGTGGAGGTTGAATTGCCAGGCCAATACATGAAACCCATATGCTCATCATGCCCTGATGGTGTTAAAGCCCCAACCCAACTTCTCACTTAACCACAGTTCAGGCTTCAGTGTTGCCTCTGCATGGTGTTAGAGTCACTGAGACTAGGATTCAAATCCCAGCTCTGCCACACACCAGCTGTGTGCTTTGGGCAAACAGACTTACCTTTCTGTGCCTCACTTTGCTCTACTGTGAAATGGGAATAATCACACTCTCCCAAGGTCACCAGACTCCAAAGTGTTCCTCAGTGATCACCCATCCTGGTATTCATGCTTTCATGTAGTCCCCTCTCACACAGAATGCAGCTGACCTGTGTAAGCAGTAGGATGTTATGGAAATGACAGAATGTGACTTCTGAGGCTAGGTCATAAAACATGGTGACTTGCTCTCTCTTGACTCTCTTGCTGTGGGGGAAGCCAGCTGCCATGTTGTGAGGGCACTCAATTAGCCCCACACTCAAGCAGCCCACATGGCAGGGAAATGAGATCTCCTGCTAACAGTGCTACCTTGCCAGGCATACAGAGAAGGTCCATGAAACCTAGTAAAGCCTTTTGATGACAGTATCCCTGGCTGATACCTTAACTAGAACCTTATGAGAGCCTCTGAGTCTCAGCCACCACCAGACAAGCCATTCTCACATTCTTGACCTCCAGAAATTGTGTGTTGGACAATAAATGTTTATTGTTTTAAGCTGCTAACTATTGGGGTAGTGTGTTATGTAGCAATAGATAACTAATACATAATTTAATGGATTAGATGATATACGGAATGTAGAAGTCTTAATCTACTGTCTGGGCAGAGAAAGCATACATAAATGGTGACTGTTGATGTAATTATCCCATTGTTATCCCTTGAATACCTAGTGGGATGATAGATTTCTTTATTAGAAATAAAACAATCCTATTGGTGGTCAGTCATGACAGCACAGAGCATATGGAGGATGGCAGGAGACATTTCCTTATTCTTCCCATTGGGTTTCCCTCTGACCTCACAGAATTATGAGCCTCATATGGCACCCATAGTCCCTTTTGACTCTGGTCTCCCTACCTCTTCTCTTTACTAACCCTCTTCCCCCAGGGTCCTAGCTCCATCCAGGGGGTGTCTGGTGTCAGGGAGGTGGAGATGGTGAGGTAGTTCTTGATTCTATGCTTGATTCTCCACTGGAGGGCACATAAATTTGGTGCTTTATTATGCTAAAGATTTGTTCCCATCAGAGACAGACTTCGGTCTGAAGGAAGGTGCTTTGCAACCTCAAGTTGTAATAGTATTATAATACTATTATTATTATAATAATATTTAGCTTTCCATGGTCATTCTATGTAGCATTTCTACCACGCCCAATGAACAATCCTCCTGTTTTCATAGTTCCTTTTTTCAGCAGAAGGTGAGGGGAAAGTTGATTTCCTGATACCATCTGCAATTATTTGTCTGGACAGACTTCAGTAGCCTTGAACTGGACTCTCTTCTGAGCTCAGTGATGTGTCATTTCAGATACTTTCTGGTGCTCCTGTGCAATGTTGACTCTCAGCCAGCAGCTGAGACTACCAAGAGAAGCAGAAATCAAACACAAAACTATTAAGAATTTGTGTTCATGCAGACATATTAAATTAGAGTCAACTAGCAATTTTGGTAAATCCTCCAGTTGTTATAAGGCTTAATGAGAGAATTCAGGGAATAGAAAGAATTCTTGAGAGCCCTTTTTTCCTTTAGTTTTTTTTTTTCTATTGTTGAGAGTGCTTGTTAATTCACAGAAACACTAGGCTGAGAATTTCACATGAGAAAAAAACCTAGAAATGGAAATAATAAAGCTGTGACTAGGAAATTATTGTCAAGAGTTACAAGATAACTGAAATAATAACTAATACTTGCCTGTATATCAGTGTTGTACTTATATCAATCCTCACTTATAATCCTGTGAAGGGCATTCTTTGATCTCTATCTTGCAGATAAGAAAATTGAGCACAGTAGTTAAAAAACTTGCCAAAGGAGAAGGTTAGAAGCAAAACCAAGCCCCTGGTGTCTTTTCCACAATACCATGAAGCTTCCCTTAGATTACGAATTTTGGTTTATGAAAACATAAGAGGCTGTTCACAGATTTTTTTAAAAGCAATTGTCTGGCTGGGTGAGGTGGTTCATGCTTGCAGAGTCAGGAGGATTGCTTGAACCCAGGGGTTTTAGACCAGCCTGGGCAACATAGTGACACCCCAGCTAAAAAAAAAAAAAGCAATTGCCTGAGTCTTTTCAAAAAAATTATGGTAAAAAACACATGAGACTTAGTCTCTTAATAAATTTAAGTGTCCGACTTGATGTTGTAATACTCGATCTTCCCACAGTGTTGTCAACTGAAGGATGACAAGATTCATAAATTTGGAAAGGTGAGCTTTATTTTGCCTAAAGGGCTGCAGCCTGCAGAGTGGCCATTCTGTCAGGCTGAGAATCGTAGCCTCCAGCCAGAAGCCAGAAACAAGCATTTCAAGGGAGAGGCAAAGGGAATAGGAATTTATGCTGAGTGATGTGGCTGAATCTACATATTTCATAAGCTTTAGGAGTCATGAATATTTATGAAAGAAGAAACATGCACATGTGCAATTGAACTTCATGCATCTTCATGGGTCCCCTGTTCAAAAAATGGTGGCATTAGCATGATCCAAGGGTGCAGTTTTCAGGCTTTTGACATCAAAAGGTGAAGCAGAGGATATGAAAACCCTCACTGCACATTCTCCATAGACTGACTAGAACCACCCTGTGGTCAGGGGTTTCTTATCAGGAAGGAATGCTGGTTGGTTGTTGTATTGTAACCTCAAAGTGGAGGGGAAGCATCAGGCAGTTGGTTGATATTAGAGGTGGAGTGAGTCTTTGCAAAGGGCTGGTTTCTGTTTAGCCCTAGGAAAGAAAGACTAATGGTGGTTAGTAAAGGTGAGAGTATAATGAGATGTGTCTGACCTCCCATCCCATCATGGCCAGTAACTCAGTTTTCAAGGTTTCTCTTGGGTCCCCTTGGCCAATAGGGGGTTGTTTCAGTCTGTTGGAAGGCTCAGGATTTTATTTTTATTTCTAGTGTGAAATGTATGACAAAGCTTGGGGGCACTGAGCAGCCATCAACATGAAACAAACAGGCTGTCTGCCACAGACTTCCTCATTCTTAGGATTCCTCACTTAGGAAGTCAATACCTTAGGGCTTTGCCCTGCTAAAAAATATTTTAAAATTGTTCAGTGAAATTTGTGAGAGCTCAATCTTTTCGACTGAGCTCCTGCACAAGGCTCCAACAGAGTAGATAAAACCAAAATGTAGTCACTCATGCTAAAGTTCTATACCAACAAACCAAAAGTCAGTTGTTTATCTGACCTTTTAAGAAATCAGGAGAGAGATAGAGAGAATAGAGAAATCCCTAAACAAGCCAGTTTAAGCCAGCATTATGAGGAAGTCCCCTCTGATTCAGTGTTTACAAGGAAAGTAACCTGAAGTAATCTGATTTTTAACCAATCTGCTTTTTTTTGTATTAAACTGTTGTCTTGTTCTTACTCAAGCTATCTTATAAAAACCCAAAACTGCCTTTGTAAAGATTATAACTGAGCTGACCTAACCAACTCCATCTTGCTTCTAACCTCCAAGTTGTCCTTGTTCATTCCTGGGAATAGGCTGAAATACCTTTGGGAGGAACTTAGTATATAGTTTAACTTTGAAACAAAGATGATAACAGCCCTTTACCAAAAGAAATCTCATTTTTGTCTGGGGACTAGACTGCCTTTGAAGGGCTAACAAATTGGTCACAAGATTCAAAATTAAGGTTTAAGAGTCACTGTTGTAAAACCTGAGGTCAGTGCTTGAGATAGTTTACAGACCCTGCATTCTGATGCACCAGCTGATGCCATCCAGATCAATAAACTGACTCATCTTGTCTTGTAGCCCCCACTCAGGAACTGACTCAGTTCAAGAGGACAGCTTCAACTGTCTCTGATTTCATCTTCAAGCTGACCAATCAACACTCCCCACTTTCCCACCCACTACCCACCAAATTATCCTTAAAAACTCTGATCCCTGAATTTTTGGGGAGATGAGTTAAGTAATAACTTCTCCCATGTGGCATGGCCAGCCTTGTGTCAATGAAACTCTTTCTTCACTGCAGTGCCGTGGTCTTTATTTGTGCAGCAGGCAGGAAGAACCTGTTGGACAGTTGCAAACTCACTGTTCTTCCATGCCCAATGGAGTGCCCTCTCTAAATATTTAGATGAGATGCTGCCTAGTTCATGAATCCCTAATAATAGCCAATTTGATCTTTACACTAAATCTGTGAAAACTTTTTTTCTTATCAAAGCAAAACAGCAGAGAGTAAAAAAATTGTTTCTAAACATTGTTAGCTAATTTTCAGACCTTACTTTCAGGAGCTATTAAATAAATAACTAAATAGTGTATGGGAGGAAAAATAGTTATTCCCTTTATTTGTAACAAAAGAAAAACAAACAGAATGGAATAACACGTTCCCATGGGAGATACTCAGGGAAACATTAGCAAATCTTTAAAGTAGAACCTAGAGAGGTGGCTTTGACTTCCAGGCTTAAATTTGCTGAAATAAAGAAATTTGCTGAAATAAAGCAAATATTATCATTTGCTGAAATAAAGAAAGAAGGGTGTGGGGAAAGCCTCATTAAGATGAGGTGACCCAGGAAAAGTTCAGTAAACATGAACAAGGCTTGTTATGCGGAGTTAAGCTCATGCTTTCTCCACTGATGAGAGCTCCTAGGGAATTAGAATCATTCCTCTCTTGGTTCAGAGAGGGAGACACCATTATAAATGGAGATTTCCTTTATACATGTAAATATCTCTAACAAAAGGGTAACACTTCTGTTCTTGTTTTCATAGTAGTTCTGTAGTTTCTCAAAATAATCCTCATGCAGAAGAGGAATATTTGGGGTGGCATATTCTGGTCTCCTACAGTCATATTTGGGGGCCACATGTCCTGAATTCCAGCAATAGCTTAGACAAAAAACCTCAACCCTAACTTTACTGTCTTTCCCTGTTTCTTCACTGTCCACCTCAATCCCTCCCTCAGTACCATTAATTCTAGTTTCCTAGTTTTTCTCAAATCCTTTATCTCCTTTCCACTCTTCCTGTCTGCCTTGGTTTAACCTCATGCTGTTTATTCAAGAATGCAACAAAACAACACAAAAACCATTCACATAATTAACCTGGGGAACATTTTGAGAAATTATTGCTATAAAATAATTTCATATAAAAAGAACCACTGTGAAAAAAGCAACCAGAGAATAAGAAAAATGATTTTTTTAAATTAAAAATACAGTTGCTAAATTTTTTTTTAATGGATGAGAAATAAACTTCACCAATAAACCAGAAAAAAGGAAGAAAATATGAGAGAAAGCTTAAGGATATGGGTGGTAAATATGGGAGCTCTATATTCTTTTTTTTTTTTTTTTTGAGATGGAGTCTCATTCTGCCACCCAGGCTGGAGTGCAGTGGCACCATCTCGGCTCACTGCAACCTCCACCTGCTAGGTTCAAGCAATTCTCCTGTCTCAGCCTCCTGAGTAGCTGGGACTACAGGCGCGTGCCACCACGCCTGGCTAATTTTTTTTTTTTTTTTGGTAGAGATGGGGTTTCACCATGCTGGCCAGGCTGGTCTCAAACTCCTGACCTCGTGATCTGCCTGCCTCAGCCTCCCAACGTACTGGGATTACAGGTGTGGGCCACCATGCCCAGCCCCTCTATACTTTTTAAGTAGGATTTTTAGGAGGACAAGCAGCAAGAAGGAAAGAAAGACAAAAGGAGGAGAAAAAAAGAGCCCACAACCTGAGGATATGAGAAATGGAAATATCAGGAAAAAGAAACAAGCCTAGACATATGCTAGTGAAACAGTAGAGCTGTTCCCATCAAAGGTAATGATAAGACAAGGACCTCACTGTCCACAGACCCTGCTCATCAATATGCTGATGTAATTGCCTGACGGGGTGTTCCTGCCCACTGCACAGAAAAAACCAATTCACTGAGACTGTAGAATTGCAGTAAAGAAACAGTTTAATTAATGTGAGGACAGCCATGTAGAAGAACTGGAGTTATCACTCAAATCAGTCTCCCCAAAGTCTCCAAGTTAGGGTTTTTCAAGGATAGTTTGGTGGGTGGGGAAATAGGGAATGGGTGCTGCTGATTGGCTAGGAATTCAATGATAGGGTTGTGGAAAACAGTCCTTGTGCACTGAGCCCACTTCTGGGTGGTGGTGGGGTGGCCACAAGACCAGTTGAATCATGAGTTACGTGAATCCAGGTGGGGTTGCCAGAATGCAAAAATCTGAAAAACATCTCAAAAGACCAATTGTAGGTCTACAGCAGTGATGTTATGTATGGGATTCTTGCTGAACCAACTTAACAAGATTCTTGCCAAAGACAGGCCAGAATAATCAAATATCAAGGGTGGGGGATTTTTTCTAAACTGAATTAGCAGGATTCTTGCTAAAAACGGGCTAGGCAGGCTGAAGACAGGAGAGGTGTCAATGTGGGGGCTTAGTTGAGAAGGGAGCTCAGAGGAGCCTGGGTAAAGTTTGGTGAGCAGAGAGCTTTCGTCAGGAACCAAAGAGCTGAAACTGTCATTGTCTGCAGATAACATGATGGTCTACCAATAACTTCAACAACAGCAACAGTGATGGTTAGAACTTTTGAGAAAGTTTACTATATTTGTCAAATATAAACTAAAAATTGAAAAAATGATTTTCCCATACATCAATAGCAATTATAGCAATTAATTTTTTATAAATCTCAATTGCCAGATCTACAAAATCTGTAAACTACTTGAAAATAAATGTGAACAAAATATTCCAGTTCTAACTAAATGCAATTATTAAAATTTACTGTTGGAGAATCATGTTTACCCTTGAGGGAGTAGTGACTAAAAAGGACAGTGAAGGAGTCTGTTTGGGGATGGCAATCCTTTGTGTCTCAATCAATTAAAAGTTTATACACTTTTCAGATGAACATAGAAAGGACATTTAAACTTGGAGAATATTAGCATATTTGTTAGTGAGAAAACCCTAACTTTTTGTATTGTATTGTAAAATTGTATTGTAAAATTGTCCTTTTTCCTAAATTTAATATTAAATTCAATGCTATACTAATACACATTCCAAGGTTCTTTATGAAACTTCACAAGTTTCCCTGGTGGGAGGTAATTGAATCATGGGAGCAAGTCTTTCCCATGTTGTTCTCATGATAGTGAATAAGTCTCATGAGATCTGATGGTTTTATAAGGAGGAGTTCCCCTGTATAAGTTCTCTCTTCTCTTGTCTGCTGCCATGTGAGATATGCCTTTCACCTTCCACCATGATTGTGAGGCCTCCCCAGCCACATGGAAATGAAAGTCCATTAAACTTTTTTTCCTGTATAAATTACCCAGTCTCAGGTATATCTTTATCAGCAGCATAAAAACAGACTAATACATTCTGTAAAGACACAATAATTAAAATGTTATAGTATTGGATTAAGAATATACAGATTGAATAGTAGAATAGGTTAGAGTTCAGAAATAGACCAAATTATATATAGAAATTTAGTAACTGATAAAGTTAATATTTCAAATCAATGGAAAAATGATAGGCCATTTAACCAATGGTATTAGATAATTTACCATTCCTGTGAGGGAAAGCAAGTCAGTTTCTACCATATCTCATGCACAAAATTAAATTAAGGAATAATTAGAGATCTAGATGATTTCTAATAGTACCAGATGAAAATACAGGAGAACAATTTTATAATCTTTGTCTGAGGGAGGACCTCCTAAATAAGACTGAAATCCTAAAGCCATAAAGGAAATTGTTAACAGAAATGACTTTATAAAAATGAAGGACTTCTGCATTAGGGAAAGACATGGAAAACAAAATTAAGATACAGGAGTGAGACTAGAAACTTATAGCATTGTATAACCTCCATCACCTCCATCCCATTCTCACTCACACTCAGCTCATGACCTTGTTTCCTACTGCAATGAGAAAAAGCAGTCAGAGATAATCCAAAGATTTCCACAAGCAGTGCCCCCACCCTCCCACCACCCTCGTAATCTCACTTCCCTCCTGTCACTGCAGATAAACTGGCCAGCTCCTCCAAATTCTTCACTTGTAAGCTAGACCTCATCTTTTTTTTTTCTTTTGTTTGAGGCTCAAAAAAACGACACCCCAAAGTATGGTGCCTGGGCATGCTGAGTACTTTGAACTAAAGGACATTGGAAGACATCAGAAGCAGCCTCAGAACCAGAGTCTCTCTGACCTTCTGCCCTCCTGCCTCCTGCCCCTCATTCTTCCTGGAAGCAAGTCATAGAAATCAGAATTCTTTTTCCTCAAGGCATATCATAAAAACTAGAACGCTTTTTCCCCAAAGTCAGCCACAGCAACTAGAATTATTACTCTAATTGTCCCCCACCTTTCTGTGTAAGAGCTGGCCATAAAGAAATTCTCTGACCTACCCTTGTCTGATAGTAGGTCATAAGACCCTCATTCAAGGTGGGGTCCTGCCCCATACCCTGGAAGAAGAAATGCTGCAAGGAGTGCCAAGAAGAATCTGAACAGACAGGCTTTGCTGGGTTTCCCCGCATCAGTCTACCATTAGATCATATCTTTTTCATCCAATCATAAAAATGGAGTTTTTCTTTGAGTCTTTGGGTCTTCATTCTGAAGGCCCCTGTATCATGTAACACTTTGATTTAAAAAGTCTGTTTTTCTTTCTTCTTGTTAACCTGTCTTTTGTTATAAAAGTGTCAGCTGTGAACTTTATGATGCGGAGAAAAGATATTGCACCCCTTCTACTCCTACACCTCCCTCGGTGACATGGCTACATTTGCCATCTCCAGGTAGAACTCTCTCTTGAGTCTGATACACCCAGCTGCCCCGCTGGGCCTCTCTGCTTGGATGTTTTATGGGCATCTCAAGGTCAGTATGTCCAAAACTGAACTCTTGATCTTCCCCCCAAAACTTACTTTATCCATAAAATTTTCCTTCTCGGTTGATGGCAGTTTCAACCTTCCACTTCCTCAGATTCCTGGAAGTTGGAGTCTATTGTCTTCCTTTCACATTCCACTTCCTATTGTAAGAGCACCGTTTTGGGCCCCCATTTAAAGTCTCTATCCAGGGCCAGGGGTAGTGGCTCACACCTATAATCCCAGCACTTTGGGAGGCTGAGGCTGTAGGATCACTTGAGGCCAGGTGTCTGAGAGCAGCCTGAGCAACACAGCAAGACCCTCATCTCTATAAAAAATAAAAAATTAGCTAGGTGTGGTGGTGCATGCCTGTAGTCGCAGCTACTTGGAAAGCTGAGGCAGGAGGGTCACTTGAACCCAGGAGGTTGAGGCTACATGATCGTGCCACTGCACTGTAGCCTGGGTGACAGAGTAAGACCTTATCTTAAAAATACACACACACACACACACACACACACACACACAATCTATCCAGAATTTGTTCACTTGCCATCACCTCCACAGCTAGCCCCCTTGTCTGAACCACCACCACCTCTCACTTGAATTTTGATATTAGCTTCATTGCTTGTCTCCTTGCTTCTATCCTGTGCTTTCAACACAGCATCCAAAGTGATCCTGCAAAACATAAATGTAGTTTTTTCAAAGTCTTTCAAAGTCTCTCCTGGTCACTCAGAGTAAAAGCCAAAGCCCTTACAGTGGGCTCTGACCTCCCTGACCGCTCAGCCCTGCTGGCTCTGCTCCTGGCTGCACTGAGCCCCTGCTGCTTGTTGTTCATGCTGGGCACACTGCACCTGAGCATTTGCACTGGCGGCTCCTACTCTTGAACACCTTTACCTCAGGTGGCCCTGGATTAACTTCCTCACCTCCCTCAAATCTTTGCTCAAATGTCAGTTTTTTAATAAGGCCTGTCCTGATCATCCCGTTTAAAATTGCAATCCCACTCCCTAAATGGCACACCTGATCCTCCCTAATCTATTTTAAAAATATTTATGACCTTCCAAAATACCATATCATTCAAACCACCAGGAAGCTGACACGATCTCAACTTTCCCAGGGTGGTAATTGTTCAACCCCATGGCTTTCCAAGGCAAGTGCCTTTCCCTCAACGTAGAGCCAGACTTTTGTCTCAACATTCTGAGTCTTTTATCAGTTGAGTGAAACTTGCAGAGGAAAAATACAACATGAATGACTGGACACATTGATGATGAGCTGTGGTCCCTGCTATTGCTGTCGGGGGAGGTGGAATATGTGTGCATTGGGGTTGAGGGTGCCTTGGTTCAAATTCTGGGCTCACTCTTGGTTAAGTATAAGAAATTTTGCAAATTGCTTCAGATAATGAGAGCCTGGGATCCTGTAGTACAGAAGTGAGGAAATGAGGTGGAGAATTAGCTGTTGAGAGCAGCTGGGTCTGAGGTTATTCATAGGCTATTCATCCACTCTTTGGACAAATGTTACCAAGAACCAATCATATTGGAAAGATACACCACATGGTTGAGAGTCGTAAGTGCCTGGAAGGAGATGCAACTTAGGTCCTAAGGACAGTGTGAAATGGAGACAAGGAGACATCAGCCTTCAAAGCTTCTGCTCACCTTGCAGGATGGTAAATGGATGGAACCCTGTACTTTGAGCCCTAAAGGGAGACTTGTGCAGTTGAGCCCCCAAGGGAGATTTTGGGAGAGCAGGCAGGCCCCTGTCGAGGCCCCCAGAACCCTGGCCACCCCTGCAGGGAGAGCATGTCATGTGGGGATTCAGGTGTCAGGTCAGCATGTAGCCCATCCTTACCGCAGCCATCCTCTACCTGGGTCACCCCTGTCCAGGGATGCTCTACTGTTGAGAGAAAGTGGTCTTCACCAGCCAGCTCTGTCTAGGGTAAAAACAAGCAAAGCCAGGCAGGGATTCTGAGAAGGCAGGAGGTTCTGATTAGCACAATTATCCAAAAGTTTAAGGAACAAATATCCACTCGGAACTCATTATTTTGTTGTACTGGGTGGCAATTTCCACAGATTTCAAACTCAAATGCAGGCTTGTTGGATTTAACTCTCACTGTCAATAAAAGCCATGAAAGGCATATGCAATCAGCCCTTAATATTTAAAATTTTTCCCCACTAAAAAATTGAGATACTTTATATATAGTAGAATTTACCTTTTTCATGTAGAGCTATCTGAGAGCAACCATCACCACAGTCAAGACATAAAATAATTCCAGAACCCCCTTGAAATTCCCTAGTGCTGCTCCTCTGTAGGCAGGGCCAGCTCCATAATTTTTGAGGTCTTGTGTAAAATGCAGGAAAAAAAAGGCCATTAAAGTTACTAAAGTACAATGCTTTTTTATTTCATCTTGAATCTTTTTTTTTTTTTTGACTTGGGCTGGGGTTTTTAAAATTTGCTATTTAATGTTCTAAGTGAAGAAAAATTAAAATTTTACACTAGCATCAACTTTATGTAATGTCAGCTTTATGTGCAAATATAAGAACATTCAACTGGTGTGTGAAACCATGGAAGCAATTTATATTTTGTAGCTTGTACGTGCACCCGTGTTTCATTCTTACTAGAATGATGGAAAGCAGCACATAACTAACTCAATTTTTTTAATTTCACTTCTTGATGAACACACTTTGTACCAACCACATATGGAGCCAGAGGGTTGCAGAATATGCTTTGCTTTGAGTCTCTGTTACTCTATGTCCTGTATCCAGCACCTTCCTGCTGCTCCCCCTGGACGCCACTCCTGACTAGTTCCTTACCAGCTTTCCAGTGATCTAGTGACTCCACTTCCCCCTTGCCGACTGGCTCCCTGTCCTGCTTGTATTTTGGTGGACACCATTCTCATTCTCTTATTCTCATTGTGTTGGCAACTTCACTTTGGCCAAGCCAGCGCTGTATTCTCTGGTTCCTGGGTTGAAACTTATTTCTCCAGAGAACGATCTGCAAACAATGGGCAAGCTGATGACCAAAGGAGGCCTCCTTCACTGTAGGGATCCCTTCTCGTTTCTCGCAGGGATCCCTTCTGGCAGCAGTGTAAGGGGACAGGTGTTTCTCATTCCTCCTCCCTGGCCAGAGCTCCTCCTCAGAATACAATGCTCAGAGGGTGAGAGTGAAGCAGAGTGAGAGCCTGGAGTCCAGAATCTGAATGGGTTCCAATTCCAGGGTACCACTTTCAGCTATGTGACAGTAAACAAGCTCCATGCCCCAGTCTTCCCATCAGTAGAAGGGGAAAAATAATAGCATCAAGTGGAACTTGTTTTAATTCTTTTGAAAGATAGCATACATAAGTACATATAAGTGTAGAGTGGACAAATTTTCACAAACGGAACACATCCATGCATCCAGACCAAGAAACAGAGCATTCCCGACCCTCCTCATTCCCAACACTCTTCATTCCCAACACTCCTCATTTCTGTCCCACCTCCCACCCCCACAGATCAGGGTTGCTTTGAGGATAAATGAGCTAACATTTATAAAATCCTTAAAACAGTGCCTGGCATACAGCAATCATTTTATCACAATCTGTTTTTTAAAAAACAAGTTAATTAGGAGGGAACTGTTGGCTTCATGCAGCTCAGCCGCTTACTTCATTTTAGTGAAAGCTTGGCTGTCGCACAAGTTTAGGGCCCCCTCTCTTCATATGCTGCAGCCGGCAGGATGCGTTAAGAGTCTTCAAAAATAATCAATTATTTTCTTATCCCAAAGGACCAGGTGGTGCATTATACAGCAAATGGTTCCCGTGGAATGCAACAATTTTGCTTAGATGGGAAAAGCAATGTGCAATCAGGCTGCTGTCACCACTTAATAAAGGGCCAGATGCTGTCGTGCATGGCAGCCAGGGTGGTCCATGGGGAGCCAGCACAGCCTGGACCCTGGTTAACAGGGCCAGAAATCAGAGGTCTAGGGGCAAGGGGGAAGGGGACTTCTGGATGTGGCTTTGTTCACTGCCTGATTATCCCCTGAGATGCACAAGGAAAACCGGCCCGAGAAAAGTTTCTATAGAAATGGCCAGAGTGGACTGAAGCAGGGTTGGAAGAATTAGTGCATTCACAACTAATTTCACACAATCCTCTAAAACTTATGAACAGAGGAAATGGTTATACTATTTATGGTGCTTTACTGCACTTTTATTTTAACTCAGAATACATCTGTGCCCCTCCTCTTGCCTTTTATGACACAAAGACCAAAGGGGGAAAAAAAAAAGAAAATAAATAAGGAAAAAAAGACAATAACACCAGATCATAAAATTAAATCAAGGAATTTAGAAGGAGAAAAATAATGGTTGCCGGTATATTTCTGGAACACATTAAATTATGGAAAAATAATATTCTGTTCCACTATCACTTGGAGTTGTCTCCACTATAGGGATGGAAAACTAAGGACAAGTGAGAAGATAGAAGAGGGGGAAGACATTTCCTGATGAAGTGGACTAAGGACAGGAGGCAGCTTCTGGGGTTATTGGTGCATTACATGGTTCTGGAACGAATCCACTCCCATATTTTGGAGGTAGAAGTCTTACATGGTATTGGCATTAAGGAAAACAACCAAGCAACAATTTCAGAAAATTTGTAGCATTCTCTGCATTACAAAGAGACTTTTAAAATTTTTAGAATGTTTCTCTAAACAAGGGTAGATGTGATTTTTTTTAAAGTCATTAAATAATTACGCTTGCAGAGCTATAGGCCAATAGTCCATCAAGACAATTTTTCTGAGGCTTAGAGTTCTCTTTAGACACATCTCAGAGGCCAGAATTGCTTCCAGGGTGCAGAGTGTCACCACCACAGCTGGATAAGACTTGTGTTTGTGTCCATTGGCAGAACTCAGAGTAGAGGAAAGCACAAATGCGGAACCAGCTGGGAATGTCATGGCTGCTCCTGCAATTTCTTCTGTCCAGCCACAAAAAAGGTGAACATGGTCCCCTTTACCTCACTTCAGGGTTTAAAAAATTATTTTTAATTATGATAGGTACATAAGAGTTGTACATATTTATGGGGATTATTTTGTAAATCAAGAAGAAATGTATGGTGCCCACGAGAAGCGTGTGTGTGTGTGTGTGTGTGTGTGTGTGTGTGTGTGTGTGTATATGTGTGAGTGTTTATGGGAGAGAAGATAGAGTGCTTCATTAAATCCCTGAGCATGTCTAAATTTTAATATCTTAGGCCTACAGGTTCAACAGAAAAAAATCTATCAATAACATTCAAAAATAATTCATGAAAATCAGGACAGTCCACATTATACTGCACATAAGGCATTCTAGTTTCAGACCTTGTGCAACTGAACAGTGGCTGCTGTGCAGGAGGGAAGTCTATGTCATATAGTTGGTGAAGCTGAAGTCCTTATTGGCTGAATTAAGACAATACCCAGATGGCTTCTGCTGTAGCTACATTCTAAGTTTCTAAGTTAGCAAAATTGTAAAACCACTAGGCTATTGAACTTGCAAAATTCTACAATAATATTATGAACTCTAAATGAGTCCACTAGTTTTTCCAGATTTCTGATATGATGTATTCAGTTTGGGTTAGAGTGCTTTTTCCTCTTAGGCATTAGGCCTCTAAAAGGTAAGTCAGTGAAAGTATCGTGCATAAGGATTTGTAAGGATATGAGGACAGTGGATGGATTCAACTCAAATGGTGACTTGGCTAACATGGGTTTCAAAGTCTGACAAAATTCATATAGATCAGTCTGTGTTCTCTCCTAACAGAGTGAATATGGCATTTTGCTGTTGAGGCACAATGATAAGCTCAAACACACCTAAGCCATCTTCTAGGCAGAGCTGTTCAGTCACACACAGGGCCCCGCCAGTGGTAGATTAAAGAGGGCAGGAAACTCTTTGACACTCCTTCTATTGAGAGGTGGCTGCTAATTCCCCTCCCCTTGATTTTGTGCTGGACTTAGTGTCAAAAAGAATGCAGTGAAGTTAGGGTTAGGACTCCTGAAATGAGGTAAGAGGAAAGCTTTCAGCTTCTGCCCAGGCTTCTTGACATATTCACTCTTAAACCCGGTTGTCCATATTGTGAGGAAGTTCAACAAGACCTGTGGAGCAGCTCATGTGGCAAGGAACTAAAGCCCCAGATGCCAACTCTGGCTTTTCTCCTAGCTGACAGCACCAAGTTGCCAGCCATAAGAGGGACCCATCCTTGAAAGTGGATACTCAACCCCAGTTGCTTCAGTTCACACCACATTGAGCAGAGATGAACTGCACCCTCCAAGCCCTGTTGAAATGGCAGATTTATGAGCAAAATGACTTTTGTTGTTTTGACTACTGAGATGTTTTGTTGCTGGTTTTGTTTTTGTTTTACATAGCAGTAGATAACTAGAACAGCATCCAAGTTCTGGTCCATAATATATTGGAACTTAATTGCCATGTTTTGTGTTTGGGGGCAAGTAAGTACCTGTGATTTAGCCTTTATCTCCATGGGACTCACCTGCTTCTTAGTTCTGCTCCACAGAAAGCAGGTTCACCTTGTTAAGCAGCTAGGACATGTTGAAAGAGTGGGTTCACCATTATTTCCATCTTTTGGATCAGGCGGTAGATATTGGCATTGCTGTCCATAGTTGCCAAGCTCCTACCACAGTGCTGCTTCTGTGGCACACTCAGGCTTCCTGGGGAGTACTCAGGTATTGAGCAGACCCTTTCTGGAGTGGGAGGGGATTTCTTCTCTGAAAAGGCCATTGCTGAAGGGCTCTACCTCTGCTCTTGCTAGCTTGCCTCCATTTCTTGGCAGGGTGAGCTACTCATCCAAATCTTCATGCCTGCTAGCAGCCCTTCAGAATCAGGTATCTGTTTCCACACTGAATAAAGGGGCTGGCAGGCCCTCATTGTTGTATGCTTTTGTTTGTTGGAGTCCTGGAGGAAACTGAATACACAGTCTAGAAGGTGCATCTTGGAAGCTTTGGACATCACTGAATTTTTCAGGGCAGTATCTGTACCCTATATGTCTACCTTCCCAAGATTCTCTTTTAGGATTGCATCATCATCAATGAATTTAGTTGTGACTTATTTCCCATCTGGACTTGAGTTCTATACTCTGCAGAGTGGAACCTTATAAATTTGGGCCATGTGTGCATGCAAATGTAGCTTTGGGAGTGGAATCCTCCCATGCAGGGCTCTGGTTGGGGTGGCCTGGAGAGTTGCTGGGGGAGGAAGGTGCTACATTTATGCCCCCTCCCCACCCATTTTCTGGTGTCATCCACTGTACTTTTGCATAATGTGATAGGACTCCAGCAGAAGGTCACAAGAACTCCTGATACAGTGAGACCACAACTACTCTGCCTCTCCCTCAGTGGAGGAGGCTAACCCATTATATATATTTTATAGGGACAGGGTCTCGACGTGTTGCCTAGGCTGATCTCAAACTCATGGGCTCAGCAATCCTTCCACCTGGACCTCCCAAAGTGCTAGGATTACAGGCATGAGCCACCACACCTGGCAGCCAATATATTTAAAATTAAAAACACACCTTCATCCTAGAAATTCCACTTCTAGAATATTTTTTACTTGTCATCTACCACATTTTTAGTAGAAAACTATCTGAAACATCATGAATACACATTAACAACCCATTGATTTAATATATCGTCATTCTTTCCAGGCAGTGTCATGTTGCCTTTAAACATATGTATTAGAACTAGATCAGTTGATATAACAAATCTAAATGCTTAGAAGGTGCCTGAAACATATTATGTGTACAATAACTAATGGCTTTAGTTGTCATAAGTGAGAAAAATAAAAATGCAGGTATATGGCTATATATTACATATATATCTACATGTATGTCTATATAAATGAATATATATCATTTATATCTGTAAAACATAAAAATCCTTTTTATATGTGAATACATACATATGTATGATTAGGTGAACACAGAGAACATTGTGGATGGATACCATACTAGCTTGTGAATGATGAGATACCTGGAAGGGTGAAAAAGAGGGAACTGGAGGTAGGGGGAGAAAGACAAAACAGATAAAAGTGTCCATAATAAAACATCTTTGAAAGTTTATACATGTAAGTATGCAGAGAAAGAGAGAAAAAGAGATGAAAAGCTGGTTATCAAACTATAAATGGTAATGAGGGTCTAGATTTTTTCCTAAATTCTTTCTTTTTCTTTTCTCTACTTTTTGAATTTTCAGAAACACTGAACATGTGTTATTCATATAGATGGAAAATAAATGCTATTTTCAATTTTGAAAAAACAATATGAATAGTAAAGCTATCTCTCTGATCCTTTAACGATTAAGAAAGGCTGATGATGATGATGATAATGATAGTAATGAGTGGCTAACATTATTTGCATGCTTACCATGTGTCTGACACTGTTGGGGTTTTAGAAGTAATAAGCATCTTTATTCTTTTAAGTATTTACAAATGCTTCCAATCCTAAAGCTGGAAAAACCCTCACCTCTCTGACCCCAAATGCTCATTTCACATATGAGGGATTTGAATGAGGAGAAATGCAAGGACTTCCTTACTGATGTCTCCATTTGGAAGAGCTGAGTCTCCTGACTCACAGTTAGATGCTCATTCCACCACCTGTAAAGAACAATCCCTCTCTATCAGCATATTTGAAAATCACAATTCCAATCCAGGGAATTGGGGGTGTGTTACCATAGTCATTATTTTTATGAACTTATTTCTTTCTAATGCCCTATCAAAAAGAGAAAATGCTAAATTCTTAGAAACAACTGACTTGAAAGAGCAGAGTGAGCTTTCTGAAATGATAGAAATGTTCTAAGTTGTGGCCGGGCATGGTGGCTCATGCCTGTAATCCCAGCACTTTGGGAAGCTGAGGTGGCCAGATCACTTGAGGTCAGGAGTTCGAGACCAGTCTGGCCAACATGGTGAAACCCCATCTCTATTAAAAATACAAAAATTAGCCAGGCGTGGTGGTGAGTGCCTATAATCCCAGCTACTAGGGAGGCTGAGGCATGAGAATCGCTTGAACCTGGGAGACAGAGATTGCAGAGAGCAGAGATTGTGCCACTGCACTCCAGCCTGTGCCACTGCACTCCAGCCTGTGCCACTGCACTCCAGCCTGGGTGGCAGAACGAGACCCTGTCTCCAAAAAAAAAAAGAAAAGAAAAGGAAATGTTTTGTTCTAAATTGTGATTGGGGTGGAACTTGCATGGGCATAACTCAGAGGTATAAAGCCATCAAGATGTATGTTTAAGAATTGTTAAGTATTGTATGCTTCATCATATATGAATTAAATCCATAAAACACAGTTAAAAAGAGATATACTAGTTGGGGACACTGTCATATACATAGTTTCAAAAGAAGGTGTGTTAGCCCCTTCTTGCATTGTTATAAAGAAATATATGAGGCTGGGTAATTTATATAAAAAAAAGAAGTTTAACTGGTTCATGGTTCTGTAGGCTGTGCAAGCATGGCACCAGCATCTGCTCCTGGTGAGGGCCTCAGGAAGCTTCCAGTCATGGCAGAGCAAGCATGTCACTGCAAGGGAGTGGGGGGTCCCAGACTCTTTCAAGCAACCAGATCTTGTGTGAACTGGATGAGAACTCACTCATAACCAAGGGGATGGTGCTAAGCCATTCATGAGGGATCCACCCCCATGACACAATCGCCTCCCACCAGACCCCACCTCCAACACTGGGAATCACATTTCAACATGAGATTTGGAAGGGACAAACATCCAAACCATATCACAAGGTATGAGTGGAGTCATGGAGGTAGTATGCGGTGTCAGTCAGGAGGGGGTCCCATTTGTTACCACGAGCTTGTTACTGTGGGTATGTCGCCATCATGTGCATTTTTTAGCCAAGCATCCTAATAATCTGAAACCGTTTTGCTTTATCTTGGGCGGTTGGTAGATTTACCTTCCTTTGCTTAAATCCTTCTGCCTTGAGAGAAATGGCACTTTTCAGGTAAAACTACACAAACAAGAGCATTGGAATAGTGCCTCGGTAGCGGGAGGAAACAAAAGAAACTGAAAACATAGCTCTACTGAGTAAGACACACTTGGAACAAGTACAGAACCATTTAAGTCATATTGTGGGTAATCAGAGCCTTGAACGGGTGGGCAGATTAATACATAGCAGTTTCTTTTTTATTTTTCATTTATTTATTTTTTCTCTACTACTGTGACAGATTAACATAGCAGTTTCTTTGACTTTGGAGGTTCAACCTTCTGAACAGGTATCAGGACATTAAGAATGCATCGCCTGGGAATCCTCTACTATTTTATAAAACTCCCTTTTCATGGCCAGCCAGCCCCTCGCTGGCCCCTAAATTGGCTTCTCCCCATAACTGAACTTGTTTCAGAGCAGCCCCAGGATGTGACTTATTTTGAAAGCATTGATATCCTTCTAATACCAGCTTGTTAGACTTCTCAGTTTGGTTCCTGTATGTGGTGCTAATCCTCCTCTGTTTACTTGGAATTAGGGTAATTTTCTCTGCATGTCACCAATCTCCAACATGTTTTATTTGTCTTTGCTGATCTTTACTAAGTGCAGTAAAATAACAAAAGTGGCAGGTTGTGAAAAACAATATAACAGTGGGAAATCAGTCAGACTCTTTCCACTCAGCTGTGGGTTTTTCATGTGTACACATAGCTTTATTTTATTCCTTCCAAACCTTATTATAGCCACAAGAAAACAGACATTATAACTCAGCTCTCCATGGTGGCTGCTCTTTGTCCTGAATAATAGAGTGGGGAAGGCTTTTGAGCCATTCTCAGTTTAGGAGAAGAAAGAGGGAAAGCAATGGAACAATATCACAGGCTGGTCATTTAATGTGGCTTTATCAAAACAACTTCCAAGAACACCAGCTCCTGAATGCACCTCAAGGAAGCCTGAAGACAGGCCCACCTGGCCCAGCTTCACCCCCTCAGTGCCCAAGCATGGGCTCTGGGGGCCTGGGGATAATCCTACCTTACCCACCACCATTGCACCACCATTGGCTCCTAAGCACTCCTCCTGGGGACCTGAGGACTGGCCCACACAACCTGGTGCTACCACCATAGCTGGTAACCACCCACATGCACTACCTGTGGGCTGGGGGAATGACACCCTGCCCAGTCTGGCATAGCAACTATCAATACCACTGCAGGCTGCTTGGGAGCCAGAGGGTTGTTCCACCACTGCTACTGCCATTGTCTGTTCTTCAGGGGCCTGAGGACCTGCCTACCTGCCCAGCCCACTGCTATCACTGCTGGCACCTGACAGAACCACTAGGAGACCCAAGAATCAACCTGCCTGGACATGCTAACACCAGTGCCAACATATGTTGCCTTGGGGCCCAAGGATAGGCACACTTGGCTTGCCACTGCCACCACTAGGACCCAAGGATTGGACTACCTGGTGTTCCTATTCCCAGTAAAACTTCACCACAGCCTTCAGACAACCACATCATAAGCCACTGAAGAAATCACAGACACACTGATGCTATTTACAGACAAAAAAATTACAAGGAGACTACATTACTGCATACACCAAGAATCAAAGCCACAGTGCTCTACCCAACCAACACCAAAGGTACATCTTCAGGAAAACATCCTCCCCTGTGAAAGCAAACCCCCAAAACTGGAAGAAATGACTATTACACCAGATGGGCGGATAGCAATATAAGGATACAAGAAACATAAAAGCAAGAAAATATGACACCTCCAAAGGAGCACAATAATTCTCCGGCAACACATTCCAATAAAAAAGAAATTTATGAAATCCCGAAAAAAAGAATTGAAAATAATATTAAAGAAGTTAAGTGACATACAGGAGAACACAGACAAGCAATACAAAGAAATCAGAAAAAAAAAGGGATATGAATGAGAAACTTTCCAGAGACAGATGTCAAAAAAGGAACCAAACAGAAATCCTAGAACTGAAAATTTTATTGAAAGAAATAAAAAAATACATTTTAAAGTTCAATAATAAACTAGATCAAGCAGAAGAAATGATTTCAGAACTTGAAGATGGGTCTTTTAAAATAACCCAGTCAGTCAAAATTAAAGAAAAATGAATAAAAAGCAATGGGCAAATCCTACATGACATATGAAATGTAACAAAGTGACCAAAATATTTGCATTTTCAGTGTCCCACAAGGTGTAGAGAAAACAAAAGAATTAGAAAACCTAATCATAAAATAATAGCAGAAAGCGTCAAGAGATTTAGACATCAAAATACAGGAATCCCAGAGAGCCCCAAACAGGCAAAGTTCAAAAAGATCTTTTCCATAGCACATTATATTCAAACTATCAAGTCAAAGACAGAGAATTCTAAAAACAGCAAAAAAAGCATCTAGTCCCTTGTAGGGGAACACTCAATCAAACTAATAGTGTATTTCTCAGCAGAAACCTTCAGCTGAGAGGCTAGGAGAGAATGGGGTGATATATTCAAAGCGCCGAAAGAAAAAAAATTGTCAGCCAAGGATACTATACCCAGAAAGGTTATCCTTCATAATTGAAGGAGAAATAAAGACAAGCAAAAGCTGAAGGAATTCACTACCACTAGACTGGTCCTACAAGAAATGCTTAAGGGAGTCCTACACCTGGAAGCAAAAAGACAGTATCTGCCATCATGAAAACACATGAAAGTATAAAACCCATTGGCATAATGAACACACAAATAAGAAAAGAAAGAACTTAAATGTTACCACTACAGAAAACAGCCAAACCGCAATGATAATGCAGAGAAAGAAATGAACAAAGGATGTACAAACAACCAGAAATTAATTAAGTGACAGGAATAAGCCCTCACATATCAATAATAACCAGGAATGTAAATGGGTTAAACTTTCAAATTAAAAGATATAGACTGGCTGAATGGATTTTTTAAATGACCCAACTATATATGCTGCTTACAAGCAACTCATCTCATCTGTAAAGACACATATAGATTAAATATGAAGGAATGAAAAAAGATATTCCATGCAAGCAGAAACCAAAAGCAAGCAGGAGTAGCTATACTTTATCAAATAAAACAGACTTTAAGTCAAAACAGTAAAAAAAAGAGACAAAGGTTGTTATATAATGATAAAAAGATCAATTTAGCAACAGGCTATAACAATCCTAAAAATGTATGCACACAATATTAGAGCACCCAAATATATAAAGCAAATATTCTTAGATCTAAGGGAAGAAATAATGGCTGTGTGTGGTGGCTTATGCCTGTAATCCCAGCACTTTGGGAAGCCAAGATGGGAAGATAGCTTGAGGCCAGCAGTTCAAGACCAGCCTGGTCAACATAGTAAAACACCATCTCTAATTAAAAAATAAAAATAAAAAAGAAATAGGAGATGCCAATACAATAATAGTTGGAGACTTCAACAACCCACCCTCAGTATTAGACAGATCAGGTAGACAGAAAATTAACAAAGAAACATTGGATTTAAACTATACTTTAGACCAAGTAGACCTAGCAGACATTTAAAGAACACTTCATCCATCATCTGCAGAATACACATTCTTCTCGTGAGTACATAGAACATGCTCCAGAATAGACCATATGCTAGGACCACAAAACGTATCTCAACAAATTTTTAAAAATTGAAATTATACCAAGTATCTTCTCAGACCACAATGGAATAAAACTAGAAACGAATTACAAGAAGAACTTTGGAAACTGTACAAATACAAGGAAATTAAACATGTTCCTAAATGACCCTTATATCAAGGAAGAAATTAAGGAGGAAAGAAAAAAATTTTTTAAACAAATAAAAATGGAAATACAACATACCAAAACCTATAGGATACAACAAAAGCAGTGCTAAGAGGGAAATTTATAGCAATGAATGCCTACAAATACACAGAAAGGTTTCAAGTAAACAACTTAATGATGCACCCCAAGGAACTAGAAAAGCAACAACAAGACAAACCCAAATTTAGTAGAAGGAAAGAAATAATGAAAAGCAAAGCAGAATTCAACAAAATAGAAACAAACAAGCCATCAAAACAAAAAATTCATTTTTTGAAAAGATTGAACAAAATGGATAAACTACAAGCTAGATCAATCATGAAATAAAGAGAAGAACCAAAATCAGAAATGAAAAAGGAGGCATTACGACTGATACCACAGAAATACAAAAGATCATCAGAGGCTATTATGAACATCTCCACACACTGGAAAACTTTGAGGAAATTGATAAATTCTCAGACACATACAACCTACCAAGATTGAATCAGGAAGAAATAGGAAACCTAAACAGACCAATAACGAGATTGAGTCAGTAATAAAAAGTCTCCCAACAAACAAGAGCCCAAGACCAGATGACTTCCCTGCCAAAGTCTGCCAAACTCACAAAGAACTAGTATCAGTTATCCTCAAACTATTCAAAAAAATTGACGTGGAAGAAATTCTCTCTAACTCATTCTATGAGGCTAATGTTATCCTGATACTAAAACCAGGCAAGGACACAACAACAATAAAACTACAGGCCAATATCCCTGATAAACATAGACACAAAAATCCTCAACAAAATACTAGCAAACTGAATCCAACAGCACACCAAAAAGAATACACCACAATAAAGTGGGATTTATCTCAAGGATTCGAGGATGACTCAAAATATGCAAGTCAATAAATGTGATGTCACATCAACAGAATGAAGGACAAAAACCATATGATCTCAATAGATGCAGAAGCATTTGATAAAATCTAACATTCCTTCACGATAAAAACTCTCAATAAATGAGGCATAGAAGGAACATAACATAATAAAAGTCATATATGACACACCCACAGCTAACATCATACTGAATGACAAAAAGCCGAAAGCCTTTCCTCTAAGAACTGGAACAAGACAAGGATGCCCACTTTCACCACTCCTATTCAACACAGTACTGGAAGTCCTAGTGTGAGCAATCAGGTAAGAGAAAGAAAAGACATTCAAATTGAAAAAGAGGAAGTCAAATTGTCCCTCTTTGTACATGAGATGATTTTGTATCTAGGAATCTAAAGATTCCACCAAAAACACCCTGTTAGATCTGAGTTTGAAAATTAGTAAGGTTGGCCAGGCGCAGTAGCTCATGCCTGTAATCCCAGCACTTTGGGAGGCTGAGGCAGGCAGATCACGAGGTTAGGAGATGGAGACCATCCTGGCTAAGATGGTGAAACCCTGTCTCTACTAAAAATACAAAAAATTAGCCAGGTGTGATGGCACACCCCTGTAGTCCCAGCTACTCGGGAGACTGAGGCAGGAGAATTGCTTGAACCCGGGAGGCGGAGGTTGCAGTGAGCCGAGATCATGCCACTGCACTCCAGCTTGGTGGCAGAGTGAGACTCCATCTAAAAAAAAAAAAATTAGTAAGGTTGTAGGATAAAAAATCAACATACAAAAATCAGTAGTGTTTCTATCCACCAGTGATAAACTAGCTGAGAAAGAAATCAAGAAGGCAACAATCCTATCTATAATAGCTACAAAAATAAATAAATAAAATATCTAGGAATACATAAAGGAGGTAAAAGACCCCACAAGGAAAACTATAAAACACTGATGAAAAAAACTGAAGAGGACACAAACAAAAGATGTCTCATGCTCATGGATTGAAAGAATTAATATTGTTAAAAATGACAGCCCAAAGCAATCTGCAGGTTCAATGCAATCACTATCAAAATACCAATTTTTCACTGAAATAGAAAGAACAATCCTAAAATGTGTTTTGAAGCAAAAAAGAGCCCAAATAGCCAAAGCAGTTCTGAGCAAAAGGAACAAAGCTCTAGGCATCACACTACCTAACTTCAAAATATATGAAAATGTTGTAGTAACCAGAACAGCATGGTATTGATGTAAAAACAGACACAGACCAATGGAACAGAATAGAGGACTCAGAAATAAGCCTGCATATTTACAGCTAACTGATTTTCAACAAAAGTGCTAAGAACATGCATCGGGGAAAGGATACCCTCTTTAATTATGGGTGTTGGCAAAATTAGGTCTCCATATGCAGAAGAATGAAACTGTACTCCTGTATCTCACCACATACAAAAATTGACTCAAGATGAATTAAAGACTAACATAAGAGCCCAAACTACAAAACTACTAGAAGAAAACACAGGGGAAACACTCAGGACATTGGTGTAGGCAAATATGACCAAGACCTCAAAAGCACAGACAACAAAAACAAAAATAGACAAATTAGACTATATTAAACTAAAAGGCTTCCACACAGCAAAAGAACAATCAACAGAGTAAAGAGACAGCCTATTGAATGGAATAAAATATTTGCAAACTCTTCATCTGACAAGAGACTAATATCCAGAGTATACAAGGAACTTAACACTAAAACAACAACAACAACAACAACAACAATCATCATCAGCAGCATCTCATTAAAAAGTAGGTGAAGGACATGAATAGGCATTTCTAAAGAGAAGACACAAATGGCCAAAAGGTATATGAAAAAATACTTATCACCAATTATCAGAGAAATGCAAATCAAAACCACAATGAGATATCATCTTACCCCAGTTAGAATGGCTATCATTAAAAAGACAAAAAATAACAGATGCTGGTGAGGATGTGGAGAAATGGAAATTCTTATATGCTGTTGGTGGGTATGTAAATTAGTACAACCACTATGGAGAACAGTATGGAGATTTCTAAAAAAACAAACCAAAACACAGAACTATTATACAATTCACCAATCCCACTACTTGGTATTTATCCAAGGGAAAAAAATTGGTATATCAAAGGGATACCTGCATCCCTATGTTTATTGCAGTAGTACTTACAATAGCCAAGATGTGAAATCAACCTAAGTGTTCATCAATAGATGAGTGGACAATGAAGATGTGGTATATATACACAATGGAATAATCTTCAGCCATAAAAAAGAATGAAATCTTGTCATTTCCAGCAACACGGATGGAAATGAGGTCACTATATTAAGTGAAATAAGTCCAGGGCAGAAAGACAAATATTGCGTGTTCTCACTCATTTGAGAGCTAAAAAAGTTGATTTCATGGAGGTACAGAGTAGAATGATATATACCAGAGGCTAGGAAGGGTGTGTGCTGGTGGGGTGGGGAAGTGAGGAGGAAGGTTGAAGAGATGTTGGTTAATGACCACAAACATACAGTTAGATAGAGGAAATAAGTTCTAATGTTCAATAGCAAAGAAGGGTGACTATAGTTAACAATGCTGTATCGTGTATTTCAAAATAGCTAGAAGAGAGGACTTGAAATGTTCCTAACACCGAGAAATGATAAATACTTGAGGGGACAGATACCCTAAATACCTTGACTTGATCATTACACATTCTATCCATGTAAGAAAATACCACATGTACCACAGAAATATGTACAAATAGTATGTATCAATAAAAAAGAATTGAGATCAAACATTGATCATATCAATAAATGTAATCACAAATTATTTTCAGATGGAGTAACAAAGCAAATTGACAATATGTTGTATACAAGACAAATCAAAACCAAAAAGATACACAAGGTTAAAAATAAAGGAATGGACAAAGATACATCAGGCATATGCAAATAAAAAGATAGCGGGAGTCTCAATGTTGATATCTGACAAGGAAAAGCCAAGAGTAAAAGGTGTTTTTTAGAAAGACGAAAAAAGACACCTTATAAGGCTAAAGTCTACAAAGATATATTAATTCATTAATATATTAACATTAACAATATATATTGTTAATATTGTTATACGAAGTAACACCTTAACCTTCATAAAGCAAAAATTAGAAGAAATATATGGAGAAGGAAAAAAATATACTAACAGTAGAAAACTGTAACATACTTTGCTCAATTCCAAACAGATCATATGGGTGAAAAATCAGTAAATATATATGATCTATGCAACACAATAATTAAATAGATCTTATAAATATCTAACTCTTAACTGCAATAATGGAAAAAAAAGGAAACTTTTTTTCATTGTATATGGAACATTTATAAAGACTGACTGTATCTCATGCCACAAAGAAAACTTCAGTGAATTCTAAAGGATTGCATTCTGATTACAAATGATATAAATTAATTACAAAATCAGCAAACATAAAGAATCTCCCAGCTGGAAACTTAAAAAAACCCACTATTAAATAAATTCTTGGGTCAGAGAAGAAATACTAAGTGAAATTGCAGAACTTCTTGAAGATAATAAGTAGTAAACAGATGAAAAAGATTATATAGCTGTATCAATAAAATGAAAAAATAAATAGCTAAGTTTAAAAACCAAGCAAATAACAAAACAAAGAGTAGAGGGGAGAAATTAATAAAGGTGAAAGCAACTATTCATTTTAAAAGCCTAATTTTTTGAAAAAATAAAATAGACAAATTGATAGCTAGCCCAATTTGCAAAAATTGGAGAAAATACAAAATTAGAAATGTCAAGGGGAGAAAACCATCAAAAGAGAGGAAATTTTAAGAAATCACTAGCGACTACTTTGTACAACTTTAAGCAAATACATTTGAAAATCTTAAAAAAGTGAATACATATTTTAGAAAAACACAGTTTACCAAATTGACCCCAATGAAGAGCTATAAAAGGCCTATCATACAATCTTCTATAATAGATTGTTGCATAGAGAGAGAAAATTATTGAAATAAATTGCAATGATGTCTCTGCACACCTTGAGAAAAACCTTTCCCTAAAATGTTTTCCATCAGGACTGAGAAAATGCTATCATATCAAGTTAAACAAGAAAAGCTGATTAGATTGCATTTATAATCCAGGAAACAATTTTGTTTTGATGAATGAACTCAGCCTGGGAAGAGCATGAACCAGGACCAGAATTAATCCACTCTGATGAACACCAATGTCCACGATGACCTCAGGAAGATAAAACAGGCCCTGCAGTTGACAGCCGGCAGCAAGGCTGTGAAAAGCCGTGCTCCCAGAATGTCGGCAGTCACCAGGCGACTCTCTCACCCCATCCAAAACAAACCCGCTACAACTCCCCACTTTCCTAAACATCTCTTTTTTCTGGCTAACATTGAGTAATTATTGTTTCTTTACCAATGACAACTCTAGTCCCACTTTAATCTGCCCACCATCTAGATAAAAATTATTGAGACATCTAATTATGAGCTTGCCCCTCCTCCCTGATGGCACTGGATCCTGAGCAGGACCCGGCTGCTCTCTTAAACCCTCCTTATAGACATTCCCAGCACATGCCCAAATGCTATAATAAATCACTCCCAAATCCCTCCTCCCAAGGTGCCCAGTGATTTCCCTGGTGTGCATCTCCCTTTTTCACAGCAAGATCAGTAAACCTAACTTTATCTTCGACTACAGAAGTGTGTGTGACAGTCTTTGGTGTGTGAGCACTGACAGATATAAATGTACTAATGCCTGCAACTCATAATAAAATCTCTGAACAATGTCCCATTCCAAAAATTAAATCTAGTAACAAAAGTAATTTTAAGAAAGAGACACAAGGCTGGGTGCGGTGGCTCATTCCTGTAATCCCAGTACTTTGGGAGGCCAAGACAGGAGGACCATTTGAGCCCAGGAATTCAAGACCAGTCTGGGTAACACAGCAAAACCCTATCTCTAAAACTCTACAAAAATTAACTGGGCATGCAGGTGCTTGCCTGTAGTCCCAGTTACTCAGGAGACTGAGGTGGGAGGACTGTTTGAGCCTGGGAGGTCCAGGATGTAGTGGGCTGTGATTGCACCAGTGCACTCTGGCTTTGGCAACAGAGTGGGACCCTGTCTCAAAAAAAAAAAAAAAAAAAAACCCAAAAAACAAAACAAAACAAAACAAAATAAAAAAACAAGAGAGAGACTGAGAGAGAGATGATCTGTGTGGAAGAGATTTAAATACACCACACTGCCATGAATGTTTCTTTTCCTACTCACTTTTCTTTACATGGTCACTGTTCGGGAGCATTTCCTGTAGTCTCAATACCATTTTAACTCCCTCTCCTGTCTTCTCTTTCCATTCTTTCACTATGTAGAATAACCTTGCCTCTCTCCCAGCAAGAAAGCCTCTTCCCTAGGAGAAGGGAGGGGAAATCAGGTGATTTCAGGGTTCTTTTTGGTGGGCTCAGGGAGTGGGGAAGACTATGAAACTGTTCCATTCAGCTTTGGTCCTACACTACAGAGTTTGACAATGTATGAGCAAGTTCCTTTTCATTAACACAATCCATCCTCTCAAAAACAGAAGTGTTGGCCATTTCTGTTCTTCCCCCTGCATAGTTGAGGGGAAAAACAAATCTCAGAAAGGCTAAGTCCATTCAGCTAGTAATTAGCAGGCTCCTGTTCAAAGCTTTTTCCAAGCAGGTCCTCTAACCAGTGCCTGGATACATTTAATGCCAGCGATAGTTACAAAACCACCACCTCCCCTGATGAGCTCCTACTGTGTGCTAGGCTAATGCTAGGTGCTTTCTATCCATGCTTCTCAAACTGTGATATGCACACCCATCGCCTGGGCACATTGTTAAAATGCATAGTCTTTTTTACTTTTTAGAGATGGAATCTTGTTTTGTTGCCCAGGCTGGAGTACAGTGGTGCAACCATAGCTCATTGCTGCCTTGAATTCCTGGGCTCAAGCAATACTCTCACCTCAGCTTCTCAAGTAGCTCGGACGACAGGTATGTGCCACCACACCTGGCTAATTTTTAAATTTTTTTCTTTTTTTTGTGGAGACAAGATCTTGCCACCTTGCCCAGGCTGGTCTTGATCTCCTTGGCTAAAGCGATCCTCCCACCTCGGCCTCCCAAAGTGCTGGGATTACAAGCGTGAGCTACCACACCTGGCCTAAAATGCATATTCTGATTCAGCATATCTGGATGGGGTATGAGAGTCTACATTTCTAACAAGTACGTTCTTGGTTAATGACGATGATGCAAGTCTACCGACCCCACTTTGAGCAGCAAGTTTGTATGCACTACCTCACATAAACCCACACGACAGTGTTTCTCAACCTTGACAGCGCTTGGGGGGATTTAAAGTCTTCTAATCCTCAGACGCAGCCCACACTAATCGTGTCAGTATCCCTGGTAGTAAGAGCCAGGTGGTTCTCATGGGAAGCTGAAGTTAAGATCCACTGCTGTATGGGCTAGGCAGTAGTACCCCCGTTTGTTGGCTGAAAAACTGAAGTTTAGAGAAATTAACTCGCCCAAATGCCTACATGTAGACAGTCTTGTGGGCAGATTTTAAACCCAATCATGTCTGGCTCCAGAGTTCATTCTCTCAGCCACTGCTCTCTAAGGTCTCCCACGGTGACACCACCAGATTTCAATCAATTGTTAACTGAGGGACGCAGGCCCACACATATGAAGCCACTAGGAAGCAGCCTGAGCCCACAGATGTCCTGGCACTGAGACTCTCAGTATGGCTTGCAGTCCTTTAACAATAGGAGGGTAGAAAGCTCTCCTTGGGGCTTAAGGTGACTCCTGCTCCGACTGACCCAGCACAAGCCCTGGAACTGATTATGCCTCATTGGTTTCATGGCTTTCCAATAAATGCTGATTGGTCAGAGTATTTCCTCTCCCATTGAGGGTTTAAGTGCAAGAGAAAGCCAGGTGCGTTAAATCAGTGTAATTAGCTCTGAAGTGTTGGTGATTAAGGAAGTGGATTCCCAGAGAGAAAGAAACCCTCCAAGGCTTTATCAAGCTGGAATTGTGAAGCCCTGGGCTGGACAGCAGCCAAACGTCTGCTCCTTTCTGATGGGAAGTGAAGGATTCCCCGAGGGATGGACTTGCTGGCAATGGCTGGGCTTAGTCTCCCATCTGGGAATTCATTAATTAGGGCTTAGCTTTGAAGGCAGATAATAAGGTAATCGAAAGGGGAAGTGAAGCCCCACAATTCATGCTATTTAATGAGTAATACTGGAGTGAGCAGATGAGGAGAGACCTGTCAGAATAGGTGGAGTGTCTTTCTTTTTTTTGTTATACATTTTTTTTAATACTTTAAGTTCTGGGATACATGTGCAGAATGTGCAGTTTTGTTACATAGGTAGATACGTGCCATGGTGGTTTGCTGCACCCATCAACCTGTCACGGACATTAGGTATTTCTCCTAATGCTGTCCCTCCCCTAACCCCCCACCTCCCGACAGGCCCCAGTGTGTGATGTTCCTCTCCCTGTGTCCATGTGTTCTCATTGTTCAATTCCCACTTATGAGTGAGAACATGCGATGTTTGGTTTTCTGTTCCTGTGCTAGTTTGCTGAGAATGATGGTTTCCAGCTTTATCGATGTCCCTGCAAAGGATATGAACTCATCCTTTTTTATGCTGCATAGTATTCCATGGTGTACATGTGCCACATTTTTTTAATCCAGTCTATCATTGATGGACATTTGGGTTGGTTCCAAGTCTTTGCTATTGTGAATAGTGCCGCAATAAACATATGTGTGCATGTGTCTTCATAGTAGAATGATTTATAATCCTTTGGGTATATACCCAGTAATGGTATTGCTGGGTCAAATGGTATTTCTGGTTCTAGATCCTTGAGGAGTCGCCACACTGTCTTCCATAATGGTCGAACTAATTTACACTCCCGTCAACAGTGTAAAAGCGTTCCTATTTCTCCATATCCTCTCCAGCATCTGTTGTTTCATCACTTTTTGTGGATGACATGATTGTATATTTAGAAAACCTCATCGTCTCAGCCCAAAAATCTCCTTAAGCTGATAAGCAACTTCAGTAAAGTCTCAGGATACAAAATCAATATGCAAAAATCACAAGCTTTCCTATACAGCAGTAATACACAAACACAAAGCCAAATCATGAGTGAACTCCCATTCACAATTGCTACAAAGAGAATAAAATAACTAGGAATACAACTTACAAGGGATGTGAAGGACCTCTTCAAGGAGAACTACAAACCACTGCTCAAGGAAATAAGAGAGGACACAAACAAATGAAAAAACATTCCATGCTCATAGATAGGAAGAATCAATACCATGAAAACGGCCATACTGCCCAAAGTAATTTATAGATTTAATGCTATCCCCATCAAGCTACCACTGACTTTCTTCACAGAATTATAAAAAACTACTTTAAATTTCATATGGAACCAATAAACAGCCCATATAGCCAAGATAATCCTAAGCAAAAAGAACAAAGCTGGAGGCATCACGCTACCTGATTTCAAATGATACTAGAAGGCTACAGTAACCAAAATAGCATGATACTGGTACCAAAACAGATATATAGACCAATGGAAAAGAACAGAGGCCTCAGAAGTAATGCCACACATCTACAACCATCTGATCTTTGACAAGCCTGACAAAAACAAGCAATGAAGAAAGGATTCCCTATTTAATGAATTGTGTTGGGAAAACTGGCTAGCCATGTACAGAAAACTGAAGCTGGACCAATTCCTTACACCTTATACAAAAATCAACTTCAGGTGGATTAAAGACTTAAATATAAGACCTAAAACCATACAAACCCTAGAAGAAAACCTAGGCAATACAATTCAGGACATAGGCATGGGAAAAGACTTCATGACTAAAACACCAAAAGCAATGGCAACAAAAGCCAAAATAGACAAATGGGATCTAATTAAACTAAAGAGCTTCTGCACAGCAAAAGAAACTATCATCAGATTGAACCAGCAACCTACAGAATGGGAGAAAATTTTTGCAATCTATTCATCTGACAAAGGGCTAATATCCAGAATCTACAAGGAACTTAAACAAATTTACAAGAAAAAAAAACCCCATCAAAAAGTGGGCAAAGGATATGAACAGACACTTCTCAAAAGAAGACATTTATGCGGCCAACAAACGTATGAAAAGGCTCATCATCACTGGTCATTAGAGAAATGTAAATCAAAACCACAATGAGATACCATCTCACACCATTTAGAAAGGCGATTATTAAAAGGTGGAGTGTCTTAAGCTACAATGCTGACCACTGGTTTTGAACCAAAGAACCAATAGAGAAATCCTCAGATAAGAGTATAATTTAAAATCAGTAATAGTGCAGCCTTCCTACACCAGCCTCCTCTACCCATCTTCTTTGCCTCCATGACCATTTCATCATTCCAGCAACCGAGACCACAAAGTATCTGCTCACCAAGAATGCTGCCTGGGTCCAAGGCCAAACCAGCTGGCTGGGCAGGCAGGGAGAGGAGGCCTCCTGCTGGGCCGCATGCTCTCTCAAAGAGAACACAAATAAGAATGCAGCGTTTACACACAAGGATCAAACTTGTGTTTTATGCTTTAAAATAGGGATTTGGGGGTATTACAAGATTAAATTTGGCTGTACATTTAGAATTGCGTGGGAGACCATGTAGGTTGAGGAAGAAGCATGATGAATGTAACGAAGATGATTTTATTTTTCAGGTTTTCTTTCCCCCATTGTGAAATCTGTGACACTTTCTGACATCTAAGTACTGGCTTAAAAGTTGTCCAATGCTCTATACATCTCTACAGCTTTGCTTCTGATCAAAGGTGAAGAAAGCCCAAAGCCTTGCCCCAAATGTCACCTTTTTGGGTGTTCTCTGGCTGTGACTCTCCTGTGAGTAACACAGTTTGGAATCGACTTGAGTATTTATATGTCACCAAATTGATGACCCACATGGCCTCTCTCTCCACAGGTGTCCAACAGGAATGGACAATTTTTTGTGTGTGACTTCCTCTCTTTTGCCCTTCCCTCTTATTCATATTCTTCCCCTTCCAGAAAAAAAAACACTAAGTTTCTTAGCTCTTACCAATTTTGCAGCTTCTGGTGGCCTCTAATGTGAATTAGAGGCAACTGATTTCTGCCATGTAAATGAACTCAAAGTCTCTAAGTGGGAAGGGAAGGCTGGTGGATATGTGGCATCTCCACTCCAGAGAGAAATCCTTCCCCCTTTTTCAAGAACCTAAAACTCACATATAGCTCACGTTGCTAGAGGTAGTTGCTTGTTGGAAACCCTCAGCAGATCTAAATGGTGGATTTAATTACCCACATCTCTAATTACGTTACAAAGTTCTCCCTCAATACCTTGGTATGGTAAAGCTTTATGACAAACCACTCCTTCCTAATGTATATTTTTCCCCTGGCTGGGGAGAAAGGGTGAAGAAGAAGATGGACAAAAAGGTGGTCTCACCATATATAGAATGTCTTTTCATTTTATGCAGCCGTGGCATTGCTCTCTCATCTCTAAACAATTGGCTCCCAACCTGGCCACACAACTGAAGCCACTTAGGGAGCTTGTAGGGATCCTGGTGCTCAGGCTGTACCCTGAACCTTTTGCAACTCAGTGTTTGTGATGGCACCCAGGCATCAGTAGTTTTTTGATGACAGTAGTTTTAAAATCTGGCTGCACATTTAGAGTATCTTGGGAAGCTTTAGAAAATACTGATACCTGCTCCTACTCCCAGAGGTTCTGATTAATGAATGGGTCTGCTGTGCAGCCTGAACACTAAGGATTTTAAAACCTTGCCAAATGAATCAAATGCACAGCCAAGGTTGAAAACCAGTGCTCTAATCATTTTCTTCTTCCAAATTTTCTGGCTTGAGGGCCAAATAATTCCTTGCTGGTTAAAGGAAAAATTCCAGTGATCACTAGTTGATCTATTCATATGACTCATTTTCATGATGATTTACTGCACTGAGTATACAGGCAATATAGAATTTTTAGGCAGAAAGCCTATAGTTTATGACTTTATTCTACAAGTGCTCCCTCTCTTTGAGTTGCAGTCCACTGCTCTGAGTCATAATAAACCATAAATAACAACTAAGAACAATGGGTTACCTGAGCCACTGCTCCTATACTTTCATTTTTAATTGAATTCTAGTAACTAGGTTGCTAGAGAAACTCAGATAATGTAACCTACCTGGACTTTCGTAAAAGAGCCTTGAAACTCTTGAAAATGTTTATGAAAAAAAAAACCCCTCGTGTGTATGGGGTCACATGGATTGGCGAGGGATTAGCAATCCAAAGACCAGGAATTAGAGATACTGTAAATGCACTTTGCTGTCTTCACATCCAGGGAAGATAAAAGTATGTTAAAAATCAGAGGGGCTATTAAAAATGATTTTTAAAAATATCATGTTAGAATGTCTATTAGAAGTTGAGGATGAAATTTAAGATCTTTTCTAGTCCTAGGATTCTATGTTTCTACACAACAGTTTGTTATAATCATATCCATAGTAAAAAAATATGTTTAAGAAAACATTAGACCTAGAAAGTTTACAGATGCAATTTAGTGAGACATTAGTATATAATACAACATATTCAAGGATGCATATGTGTGTAGAAAATATACTGAGAAATGAGGGTGTATCTTTATGTTGTCTCTGACTACACATTATAAAGGCAAAGTCAATAAAAAGAATCTCTTAAACTTGAAGTGGTGGATTAGACTTCAGATTGCTAACTTTTAAATTCTGTAGTTTCAGACAAGTCCATGTATGCTCACAACTCTTTCGCTATTATTAACAAAGACTTATTTACTATTGAAACAAGATGTAGGTCATGCGTTAAACAGGAAATATTAGGGATGACTTCTGCCTTAATACTTCCTCAACTAAGAGTCGTTTCAAGAAGTAACATGGTTAACAGGTCTGCCTGTGCATTGTGCTGGAATGGATAATATGTCTTCTTTCCCTTTGCTGTCCCTGAATACTCTTGGGTGAATATGTTAATTAAGTAACTAAAAAGGAAGGACTGGGAAATAAGACTGATTTACAAAGGCATGGAGAATATTGAGGGATCAATTATACTTGCTGCGTACTCACCAAATGACTGTAGACCTAAAAAGAGGGAATCTCATATGTCCAGCCTTCTTTAAACATTACATTAGTTCAGTTTGGGAACCAGTCTATATAGACACCTACATTGTGGGTCAAGTCAATTAGAGTGTAGGATATGAGATGACTGCCCTTCAGGTCTCTTCAAATTGGCTTATTGCAATGAGCAAAACAGGAAAGTGGTGGCCATAAGCTTGTGTGACTGTCCCACATTCCAGTGCCCCCACTATGTAGGGAAGTCTTTGCAAGGATCTATCACTGCATGGATTAACAGTCACTAAAGTCTAAAGTGAACTGTATAAAACCAGGACCATGGCCCCTCATTCACAGTGGAATGAGGACAACACCTAGGACAGTAGGTGCTTCCTAAATATATGATGTATTAATGTTCAGTAGACACCATTTTTCAGTTCTCATTCTCTTGGTCATCCATCACTCTCTAGGCAGGCTCAGGATTGCTTGAGAAATTTGGCGCCAATTGCACCCCAGAGGAGAAAGAGACTCGGATGATGGTATTGACTTTGTCCCTCAATAACCAACTGGCCTTAATGAAGCCATCTGAACTCTGTGCTCAGCTTTCTCTTCTGGACACTTACACACAATCTTCTCCCTTCTGTCCACCTTACAAAGGTATTTTAACAATCAAATGGATTAAAGAAATATGAAAACACTCAATGACATTCATCTTGGTATACATGGATTCTTGTTCGTAGCAGGCCCTCACAATGCTTTTAACAGTGAATAAGGTAATCTCAAAACCCTTGTCTTCAGCCTGTATTGTACTAGGCTTGCTTTTCTTCTCTCCGAGTCCAATTTAAGGTGAGATAATTACCTAGCAGGGGAGATACCCTGATTGTGATTTAGAGTGAGATGAGCCAAAGGCCACGGACAGCCTCACATTTTTATTACTACGGTTTCTATAGCATCTCCTCTATGATGTTATTATAGATGCATACTCACTGACATGCCCCACCTTCCTATGTCTCCAACACATGGAGCATCCCTATTTCCATGCCTTTGCCCAGACTCTTCCCCTCATTTAGAGGGCCTTTCCCTCCCTTTCCAGTATAACCAAATTTTATGTGTCCTGCAAGCTTCCTCTTTCAAGCCTTCCCTGACATTGGTCTCTCTCTCTCTGCTCAGAATGCCAATGCTATTCTATATAATTATCATTTTAGTGTGTGATTGTCTTGTGCATCCAACTAGATTGTAAGCTCCACGGGGATGAAGAACATTTCTTATTCTTTCTTGGAGCCTGCCCAGTAAGAATTACACAGTTACTCATTATCTGGAAATTGTAATCTTCCAGTTTATAGTACAGTCTAGTTTGCATATTTACCTAGTTTACATCCAAGATAATTTTGCAGAGTGATGAGCTGTATGTATAATCCCCTAAGTAAGCCCTAAGGTGAGGGAACAAGTTAACTTGTGCCAGCAAAGAAAAAAAAATCAAGGAAAGAATATAGTTGAACAATTATGCTTCTTAGCATACCCCAAGGGTATAGATATGATCCTCCAAAGAGTTGTCCAGCACCTTTAATGTCACTGGGTTACTTGGTGAGAGTCCTGACTGGAGCTGTCCTCAGCTGTGGTTCTGAAAGGTTAACTTTCTGGAAACACTGGACAGCCTGAACAATGAACAAAAACAGCTACTGGGAGGGGAGTGGGTCTTTTCTTAAGTGATCTTCAGGCCCCTCAAACTTTGCAGTCTCAAATGAAATTCATTTTCTTTCAGACGCCCTTTTCTTCCTCTTATATTCCCTAAGTCTTGGCATCCCTACTTCCTAAATGGCTTTTAAAACCATTTTCTCCTCTCCATTCTCATTGCCACTGCAATAATTTCCCTAACTACTTTCTCTCAGATGTCTTGCTACTCAGTGGTCTGTAGTTATCAACTTCCACCCCTGATGCATACAGAACTTAATTCAAGGTCATTAAAGTGGGCAACAGGTAGAGTTTAACTCTGCCAGTTAAACTATAAATAGCAACCCAAAATGGATGAGAACGATATATATGAAAAGCTCCTTAGAGATAAAATAGTTCCAGGGCCAGAAACAAGAAAAGTGAAAAAAGCCTGTCTGTGTGAGCCAAACCAAGTCCAGGCAGAGAAAAGATCATGTTCCTGTTTAAAGAAGTTTGTGAAGAAAATGTGTTGTTCACAAAGGGGAGAGCCATCAGTAGCTGGGAAGAAAGTGAGTTTGCAGCAAGGAAGAACTGGCAATGTCCACTTGAGCATTGCTCAGGGAGGCTTGCCCCAAATGCAACTCTGTTAGATCAATGTAATGTGCTAGCTGTTCTCAGTTGGCCCCGCCATCCTGCTCTGGTCTTGGGAGGCTGACACGAATAAACTGCATCCATGGGTTCCCTTGCCATGTGACTTTGCATTGGCTTTAGTTAATGGAAAACACAGCAGGAGATAAAAGGGGGAGATCAGAGTCAGTTTGGACTATTGATACCTCCTGCTCCATTCCATGCTGGCTGTCCTGACTTAAGGCCACAGCTTCTGCACTGTGGTTTCTCCTACAGCTCTCTTTCTCTGATTTCCAGTTGCCACTCTTTCCCTCACTTCTTCTGACCTAGTAGTAGTAATGGTGTACTGAACTGTCCCCATAGTTATCCAATTTGGGTGTGCCATCTGTTTCCTGCTGGGACCCTGATCAGGGCTTGATATCATTAAGCATTCAAATCCCAACTCCCTTGTTTCAAATCTTATGCTCTCTCAGCATTGTTCTGTTCATAAATTGGTTTCACATGTAAATCCATCTACAGAGAGAGAATGTACTGGTTGTGTTGACACAAGCATTCTGTTCTGCCTGACATTTTTATTTCTCCTTGTTAATTAAGAAACTGGCATTCTGATTTTATCCCTTCATATTAAATTAGCTTTGTTAGTGCAAGTCAGCCTGTCTGGGATTAATTCTGAGGTGTTGCCAAAACTGAGGATTTGGGCTTAATTCACTTAGATGCTATTACCCTTGAAGGCCTCTGGGACCATCCATTCCCACCCCCCCCACCAGCCCCCCACAAGCTACTTGGAACTTCTGGCCAAGGACTTATAGCTCAAAGAACTTACAGTTTCTCAACCATGTTATACTTTCATGCCTCTGGGCTTTTATCCAAACCGTTATATCTTTCTCTGAAATCCACTCTTTCAAAGCACTGTTTAGGCATAATTTCTTCTGTGAAGTCTTCTTAATCTTTTTCAGAAATAATTCTCTTTAGTGGCTATTCATTGAGCACCCTTTACCAGAAATTCTAAGATGTCCTGGAGACATGCAAGGTGGCTCAGACATTGATGCTTTTCAGTTTCATACTTGAGACAAAGTGATTAAAAAAAACAAACAAAACCTATATAAATGACATTGTATTAGACAATTCTTGTATTGCTATAAAGAAATACCTTAGACTGGGTAATTTATAAAGGAAAAAGTTTTAATTGGATCATAGCTCTGCAGAAGAAGCATGCTGCTAGCATCTGCTTGGCTTCTAGGGTGGCCTCAGGAAGCTTACAATTCTGGCAGAAGGTGAAGGGAGAGCAGGCATGTCACATGGCCAGAGCAGGAGCAAGCAAGAGAGAAAGCGGTGGTTGAGTTGGTAGGTACCATGCACTTTTAAATGACCAAATCTCATGAGAGCTTCCTCACTATCATGAAGACAGCACCAAGCCCCCATGACCCAAAGACCTCCCAGCAGGCCCCAGCTCCACCTTTGGAGATTACAATTCAACATGAGATTTGGGTGGGGACAAATATCAAAACTATACCATTCTGCCCCAGGCCCTTTCCAAATTTCATGTCCTTCTCACATCAAATAATACAGTCATGCTTCCCAACAGTCCCCCAAAGTCTTAACTTGTTCCAGCATTAACTCCAAAGCCCAAAGTCTCATCTGAGACAAGGCAAGTCCTTTTCACTTATGAGCCTGTAAAATAAAAAAGTTAGTTACTCCCAAGATACAAAGAGGGTATAGGTATTGGGTAAACATGCTCATTTCCAAAAGGGAGAAGTTAGTCAAAAGAAAGGGGCTACAGGCCCCATGAAAGTTCAAAGCCCAGCAGGGCAGTCATTAAATATTAAAGCTTCAAAATAATCTCCTTTGCATATCCCACATCCAAGGCACACTGGTGCAAAGGGTGGGCTCCCAAGGTCTTGGGCAGCTCTGCCTCTGTAGCTTTGCAGGCTTCAGCTTCCGCAAGTGTTCTCAAAGGTTGTTGAGTGCCTGAAGCTTTTCTAGGTGCAGAGTAAAAGTTGCCAGTGGATCTACCATTCCAGAGTCTGGAGGGCAGTAGAGCTAGTCCCCACTAGAGGGCAGTGGAGTAGAGAGCCCACTGGGGCACTGCCTAGTGGAATCCCGTTTTCACAGCTCCTCTAGGCAGTGCCCCATTGGGGACTCTGTGTGAGGGCTCCAATCCCACATTTCCACTCCACACTGTCCTAGTAGAGGTTCTCTGTGGGGGGTCCACAGCAGGCTTCTGCCTGGGCACTCAAGATTTCTCACAACCTCTGAAAATAGGTGGAGGCTGCCAAGCATTCACTCTTGCACTCTGCTCACCCACAGGCTTAACACCACATGGAAGCTGCCAAGGCTTATGGTTTGCATTCTCCAAAGTGGCAGCTTGAGCTCTACCTGGGCTCCTTTGATCCACAGCTGGAGCTGGAGCTGGAGTGGCTGGAATGTGAGGAGCAGTGTCCTGGGGCTGTGCAGGGAAGAGGGGCCCCAGGCCTGACTCACTAAATAATTCTTCTCTCCTTGGCTTCTGGGCCTGTGATAGGAGGGGCTGCCTCTTAGGTCTCTGAAACGCCTTCGAGGTCTTTTTAGTTTTCTTGGGTATTAGCACTTGGCTCATTTTTAGTTATGCAAGTATTTCCTCTAGTAAGTGGTTGCTGCCAGCTTGAATTCCTCTCTCAAAAAAAGTTTTTTTCTTTCTCTGCCACATGGCCAGGCTAAAAATTTTCCAAACTTTTAGTTCTGCTTCTTTTTTAAATATAAATTCCAACTTTAGGTAATTTCTTTGCTCTTGCATCTGAGCATAGGCTGTTATTATAGAATCAGCCAGGCCAAATCTTGAATGCTTTGCTGCTTAGAAATGTCTTCCATCTTTGACAGGCTGCCCATGTATGCCGCCAGATACCCTAAATCGTCACTCTTTAGTTCAAACTTTCACAGATCCCTAGGGCATGGACACAATATGGCCATGTTGTTTCCTAAGGCATAACAAGGGTGTCATTTGCTCTAATTTCCAATAAGTTCTTCATTTCCATCTGAGACCTTGTCAGCCGAGACTTCACTGTCCATATCACTACCAGCATTTTGGTCACAACTGTCTAGTCAGTCTCTGAGACGGTCCAAACTTTCCCTCATTCTCCTGTTTTCTTCTGAGCCTTCCAAATCCTTCCAACCTCCACCCATTATCCAGTTCCAAAGTCACTTCCACATCTTCAGGCATCTTTATAGCAATGCCTTACTCCTCAGTACCAATTTTATGTATTAGACTGTTCTTGAATTGCTATATAGAAATGTATAATATATAAGGTATATTATAATTTGTATGCTTTATAAATTACAATAATTATATAATAAATTTATAAATATAATTTATAATGAAAAGAGGTTTAATTGGCTCATAGTTCTGCTGGCTTTATAGGAAGCCAGGTGCTGGCATCTGCTCAGCTTTTAGGAAGCCTCAGGAGGCTTACAATCATGATGGAAGGTGAAGGAGGAGCAGGCATGTCACATGGTGAAAGCAGAAGCAAGAGAGACAGAAAGAGAGAGAGTTGGGGAAGAGGTGCCACACACTTTTAAATGACCAGATCTTGTGAGAGCTTACTGACTATTATGAAGATAGCACCAAGCCATGAGAGATCCACCCCAATGACCCAAACACCTCCCACCAGGCCCCACCTCCAGCATTGGGGATTACGATTCAACATGAGATTTGAGTGGTGACAAATATCCAAACAATATCAGACATGGAAAGACAGAAGCATGCATAGGATCCTATGGAGACAGTAGATGGGCAAGTGTCAGAGGGGAAGGCGACCTGTAAGAGATGGCATGTGACTTCAGCTGTGAATGACTGACTGGGACAGCAAAGATCATAAAGAATGAAGGGCCCTTTGGGTTTTCAGGGCAAATTTTCTGGAGTCCATTAAACTAGTAACCACCCTTTGAGTGGCTCCTTATGCCGGGGTGGCCATGTCTAGAACATTGACCCTTTCACTGTGGCCCAAGCTGGTTGGAGCAGGACTGGGTACCAGATCAGATGGCAGTCACTCAACAGGCTGGCCAGTGACCTATGAGCAGCCTGGCACTGGTGCAGCCCTGTTGTATAAATGAACCAAAGAGGGCCTCTGTGTTTTGGCCTCTAGGCTATTTCTTCATAGCAGGCTGAGACTTGTTGGATAAAAGCCTACAGGCATCAAACTCAAAACCATTTAGAGCCCACTGTCTTTGCCTACCCTGTGAAACTACACCCAGTATCTGCTGGCCATTGATAAGACAAGAGTCTTATGGTTTTAAGACCCTAAGCCACCCCTGCCCCTTGGAGCTCTCTGACCCAGAGACTCCCTGCTGTGCTGCTGAGTGACATCACCTAGACACATAAGCCCCACTCTGATCCCTTTCTCCCCTGGGAGTTCCCTTGACCTCCTCCTCTTCTAGAAGCTTCTGGACAGTGTCATACCGTAAGGGACTTTCTCTCTCACCCCACCCTGTTCAGGCACCAACCAATAAATCTTCTGTGTTACTGTTTCTTATGATCATGTCTTTTCCCTTAATCACTAGAGGAGAAGAAGATAGTAGAGAGTTCCCAAATGACTTTTTAGGTCCTGAACTACATTCTGGTCTCCACAAGAGGCTGTGTCTTGGTTCCCATCCCACCTAGAGGACATGCCACTCCGTGTAAATTCCATTCTGATAGACAATAACCCCTTTCCTAAGGCTAAATAGTGTGTCTTTATTCTTTGTATCTAAAAGAGCCTGCTCCCACACAGGTCATAGGAAGAACATGAGAGGTCTGGAGTAGGAGAGTGTGTGGTGTTTCAGGAAATCACAGGCAATTTGATATTTCTCGAAAAGATGATGCCACTTGGAGGTTTGGTGGAAATGACACTGCAGAGGTGAATGGGGTCAGGTCACAAAGTCTCTGTGTGCATTCTGCTGAGAGTCCCAGGCTTCAACCTGCAGGGAGAGAGTGAGGTTTTAAAGGCAGTAGAAAAGGGTTGGATTTAGCATATTCATTAGGTCACTTTAGCAACAAAGTAGAAGGAGTTTGAGATGAGCAAGCAACAAGTGGAGAGGAAGTGAGGAGAGAATAGATGGAATGGAGAGGAGGGGATATATTCAATAAATACTTAAGAAATAAAAGCAACAAGAGTCGGTGACATTGCTTTGGGGTTGACAGAAAGATGCACAAATCTGTGATGAATGATTCCTCTTTTTCAGATTTTGGCATGGGATGAATGGGGTGCCTTAGATTGACGTAGAAGAGCAAATTGGGGCAGAGAAGAGAGGAGGAAGAGGAAGAAGATGTGTTTGAGGAATGCACAGGACATCCATCTGGAGAAACCAGTGGACAGTTGGCTCCATGCATCAGAACTTCAGGGTGAGTCCTAAGTCTCATCTCGGCAGCATCCATCATCACTCAGATTCATCCTGTGCTGCTGAGTTCATCCTGTAAGATGGACTAGACTGGTCCTTCATCCCAAAGCCTTGCTCTATGTACTCTGGAATATCAGAAAAGGTTCCTGTATCATCAACACCTTCTCAAAACATGCTTCTTCTTTCTGGATTTAGATGGGCCCTCCTGTAGGGCTCCCTTTCCCTCATAGCTCTCTCAAGTGGAGGCTGTTTTTAATTTATTTATTTTTCCTGTATCCAGCACAAGTTCTTTGGGGTCAGAAAGTGGGGTCTGTGTTTTTAATTACGATTTCCACATTCCAGCCATTTCTCCTGTAAGCCCCAGTGTCTCTGAGGATTGTTCCATCTGTCTCCCCTCCCCTCTTCCTCATTGTTGTAATTCACCAACATCCTCAACACTTTCTGTCATTCACCAAAGAAGGGAGCTCCTGTTTTCAGTCTTCTCCTGTCAACATTAGCTTCATTCTGAGTGATTTTCATGTCCATATGGAGGAATCATCGACCACTCTGGATCCTCATTTTCTTGACTTACTCATCTCCAAAGACTTCTCCATTTCAACTCGGACGTCCGTCCATTCCTACAGTCAAACCCTACATCAAAAGTTCTGAAATGGCAACTTCAAACATCCCACTCTCCAACCACCACTTCCTGTCAAGTACTCCACTGAAACTATCTTTTGACTTTATTGAAACCTTTCAACTTTTAGTCTTCATCGTTTACCACTGTCTAGAGCTACTGCATATTTATTCAGGTCATAGGCTTTGGAATTAGGATGCCAGGTTAATTTGTTGGGGGAGGCTACCAAGATGTGGATATATCATTTAAAAAATAAATCTAGGTTGCAGAATTCATCTTGGTGGTTGGGGAATGTGAGTGTGGGCTCTGCAGAGAAATGGGCATCAATAGGTGTTTTCTACCATAGCCATGGAAGGAAAGCAGAGAAGTGCTGGAATCCATCCCTCACATATTTCCCTCACCACTTATCATCTGTCTGCAATGCCGTTTGGCTCAGTCACTTAGCACTTAATCAGGTACTCTTTAATTTTTCACATCTGTCTGTCTGGAGCCTAGAATGTGGTCATGGAAAGCTCTTTGGGTCTGTATTCAAAACAATGGAATTCAGACACAACTTACTTCCTGTAAGGTCTTGAGCAGGTCATTTAACTGCACCTGAAAATGTAAATAACTGTCCCCACCTCGACCAGTTGTTGTAAGGATTAATGAGCTAATAGATATAAAAACATTTGATAAGCTTTAAAATGTTTTAAGAACATAAGGTCTACTATCTTCCAGTGATAACTGAGAATAGTAATTGTGTGTTGCTTGTATGCTTCATTAGGCAAGGTGATCAAAAATGTTTGTCAAATGAATGCATAAATTAATGAATGAATGAGAATTGAGTGAGTGAACGGACAAGTGAAAAAATCAATAAATGCCTAAATGCAATCAAAGTCTCAGGCATTTTGATCCCAGGCTCACAAGGAGAATTGGCTGTCTGATCAGGTTAACACTTGTTAATATTACTCATTAATGGTTCACTTAATTTGACAAGCAGATTCACTGCCTACCACATATCTGGTAGTATGTGTTCCTAATTACTGTCTCATCCAAAACTCACAGTGTCTGTGTAAAGAAGTTATTTTGAATTTCATACTACAGACAGGAAATCAGAAGCACAGAGAAGTTAAGTAACTTTCCAAAGTTCACACAAGTAGTAACTTATAGAGCTTGGAATACAGACAAAAGGTGCCCCCAAGAGTATGAAATGGAGGGAATGATAGTTCCAATAGACAGTTCTTTACTGTGAGTTGGGGTGAGAGGGGTGGGCTTTTATACCTCTGCATCCACTAGTCATTGGATGTTGGATGTCCTAGGGAGGCAGCTTCCCTGGGAGGAACTCAGCACCTGGATGATCGAGTGCCTCCATTCTGAAGGTGGATCGGGGCAGCAAAGCACAGCATCTACCATGTTATTAATGCTTCTAAAGAGCGCGTTAGCCAGCCTGGGTAGACTCAGTCAAATAAAGAGGGATTGTGGAGAAAGCAGAACCCCAGAGACAAGTGTATCCATGGAAGATCTGTGCAGCCCATCACCCAGATCCTCTTCTAGGGATGGCTGCAGGGGCCATCCCAGCCTCGTGCCAGGAAGCCTTCCTGTTATCCAGATCAAACTTCTTGCTCCTGGCCCAAGCTCCTCAGGAGGTATTTGGACTTCTCATACCTCTTGGCTACAGAGAACAAATGAATGCAGTGGCATTCTGCCCTGAGAGGTCAGCCCCCATAGTCTTAGTTAGTGTGAGTCCCATTCCCAAGTCCCATCACCTCTGGGACAATGAGAAGATCAGATTTCCGAGCTGACAGCAAGGAAATGGCCCTTCATGGAGAGCTGTCTGAGAGGCCAACAGACTTTTCCCAGACCAATACCATAGTCATAGTCATTCTTAGTGAACTCAGACCCTGTAGTGGAGCCAACCAGGCGGATAACAGGGATTATAGGGAATTCCTGGGAAAGAAGGGTCCAGACAAAGATGTAGCCAATAAATGACCATGAAAATCCATATGGACTGGGATGTCACTGGGTGGGCAGGTGTCTCAGTGGTTGAGGTCAGCATGGTAGCCTTTGAGGGTGTCTAAGTGGGAAAATAAACCCAAAGTGTTTTTCCATTCTCTCACTCAACAACAATCAACACAGAAGACTTCCGTGACCAAATGTGTGGATTCTTTCCCCATTCATTCAGTAAGCAATCAATTCTGCAGTGGACACTGGCTGAGTTTCCTCTGATTCAATTCTGACACTATCTACCTGGAAATAGCATCAGATCCCACAGGTTGAGGGCTCAGTTCTGCAAAACTGCCTTCCACTTCCAATGCCAGCAGCAAGCCCCAGGTTGTTTTACCTGTGCCTGTGACTGACTGGCTATAAATCATGGTTCTCACCACCCCTACCCTCTCCTTGGCTTCAATTCATTTGCTAGAGCAGCTCACAGAACTCAGGGAAATACCAGATTATTAAGATACAGATGAAGAGATGCACAGGGAGGGTGATAGGAGAGGTGCAGGGCTTCCATGCCCTCCAGATAGAGCTCGTAGGACCTCACCAGGAACTTCCATATGTTCAGCTATCTGGAAGCTCCCAAACCCCATCCTTTAGGGTTTTCATGGAAGCTTCATTACACAGGCATGATTGATTAAACCACTGGCCATTGGTGATCAACTTAACCTTCAGTTCCTCTTCCCTCCCCAGAGGTTTGGGATTCCCATACAGCTGAAAATTCAAACTCTCTAATCCTGCTTTGGTTTTCCCAGTGACCAGTGACCAACCCCACCCTGAATCTATGTTAGGGGCTGTCAGCCATCAGTCAATCATTAGCATACAAAAGCCATCACTTTGGGGAGATTCGAAGGATTTTAGGAGTTGTATGCCAGAAAAGGAGATTGAAGACCAAATAGGTGTTTTACAGTATCACGCTGTGTCAGTGTGGAACTGAGCATTAAAAGATGAAGAAGCTTGAGTTTTTAATGGGGCAGGACCAAATAAGGAAAAGTAGGCACATTTATTTTGAAGGGATTAACTAATCTCACTCTGTGTTTTAGAAACAGTCTAATGCAAGAAACCAAAACCGAACTGAGTTTATTTAAATAAAGAAATGTCAGGCTGGGCGCCGTGGGGCTCATGCCTGTAATCCTAGCACTTTGGAAGGCCGAGGTGGGTGGATCACCCAAGGTAAGGAGTTTGAGACTAGCCTGGCCAACATGGCGAAACCCCATCTCTACTACAAAGTACAAAATTAGCCGGGCATGGTAATGTGCACCTGTAATCCCAGCTACTCAGGAGGCTGAGGCAGGAGAATCTCTTGATCCTGGGAGGCGGAGGTTGCAGTGAGCCGAGATCATGCCATTGCACTCCAACCTGGGTGACAGTGAGACTCTGTCTCAAAAAAAAAAAAAGTCATTGTAAGATGTCTGGGGTATCATACAAAGCTTTGCAACAAGAAGACACCGCACACACCCACATACCCCATGAGTACAGAGAGAAGGAATATGAAATGCCATGAAATGGCACTGAAAGAGGAAGGAGGTTGCATAAACACACCAAAGCCATTTGTTTATAAGTGATTTGAGGTCAGTGATTTTTGCTAATACTTGTGGGGGCATAATGAAGCAAAAGCATGATTAACTTGCTGATATTTAATGACTCTTCACTGAAGCTCAAGTTTATATGCATTTATGAAAGAGTCATGAACACTTTTCCTTATTTTATTTTTATTTTTTTGCAGACCTCTGGAGAGCAGATTAGGATATCAAAGTGTAACAGAAAGCAGAAAAAAGTTTAACTGAAAGATGAAAAACTTTAGATACATTAGTGCTATGGCAAACAGCCAGATCACTCCAATTATGTCCCTAATTGGGTCCATAAATAATTTATAACCCACCATTTGTGTCTGGGGCAAAGGATTTCTAACAGTAAATGCTTAAGTAGTGGTTAGAGGGACCTAATGATTTCCAATTCTGAACTCATCAGAACTCTTCTAGGTTGTGATTCCAACAGCCCTTCTTGAAGTAATTTGGTGGGGATTACTCAAGTATGGGGAGAAATTGTCTTCAGTGTCTAGTTGAAACAGACTGTCAGAGAAGTAATGAGCTCACCTCCCTTTGCTGCTAACCTTGCCACTGGCTTTCATTTAAGGTCAAGAGCCAAAGCTATGAAAATCAGAAATAAAAGGGGAGCAAAGCTTCCAGAGGCCCTATGATTAGCAGTAGGATTTCTCTCATTTCTTCATGAGAAGCTGGAGGTAATTTCTACTGCCTGAGAGTCTGCACTAATTGTTTTAGGTATTTGTATGTTGTCTGTTAATTTTCACAGCTTCTCTTATTTTTCTTTTAATGTTTTACTTGAAGTATAATAACATATATATAGTACAGTGGATGAAGTGCACACATCTTAAGTACAGAGCTCAATGAATGTTTTGCAGATGGGTTTTTTTCATGTAGCCACCACCCAGACTGAGATATAGAACATTCCATATCCCCCAAAAGGTGCCTCTGTTCCTTCCCGGGATGTGTGTCTCTTGGAGGAGAAACCCGGAGGATGAAGCAAAGCCCTCGAGGCTTGGCTACTTTAGGATTCATGTGCTGTCTGCTGCAGGGAGACATTGAACAGGTGAGAGCCACATCTCAGCAATTCTGAGCAGACCATTTAAAAACTCAAACGCAGCAGAGGGTGCTTGCGAGTGAGATCTGTGTGGGCCTGCAATAGGAGAAGGTCTTGTTCACTTCCTGCCAAAAGCAGTGAAGGTTTACAGAGCCCCTTCTTCTGTGTCGCCATCCAGGGAAGCCACAGCAGCTCTATCTGTGAGCTCCTTCAAAGGTTCTATAATCCCTGGAAGGTACTTGCATGACCACATAGGACAAGCAACAGCCTGAAAGTTTGGTTTGGCCAAGGGACACCTGGAGGTCATCTGCTATTGGTCACTTCTGAAGAAGAATGAGGCTGAGGATCCCCCAGAGGGTCTAATTTGTCAAGGCCGGTACCAGCAAGGAGCATGCCTGGCCGGGGTGAAAGCCCCAGTTTTCCTTTTACACATAGCTTTTAACCCCCAGGGGAGGGATAGCTGGTAGCTCATACTTGCTGTACATTTATTAAGTGCTGGGTACTATGATGAACACTTCACATCAATAGTCTCATTAATTTGTAACTTGCATTGACCAATTTCTCAGTTTTAGAAATAATGAAACAGAGGGAAAGACACAGTTAGTAAAAGATGGCCTCAGACTCCAGACCCTGGCAATCCTGTTCCAGGGCCTCTGAGCTTCTCCACACTGCCTCCCACTCCCACTTCCCAGACAGAGCTTCTGGGGATCCCATGTACACTCAGCGCCCCGACACTCACAGTGGCACTGGCCTCTGGGCTGGAAAAAGAAACACAATTCACTAGACTTATGATTTAATTAAATTTCTGAACCATGGCAGCAGATCAATACTTCATAAATTAAACTCTTATTTCCTAGAGGCAAAAAGTTATGAATTGGCGTTCTGTTCCTGGAAATTCATTTTATTTCATAAAAACATAAAAGTTGACCATGAAAATAAAACAAGATATACAACACTCACACATATACACACACAGATTTATTAAGTAGAAAAAAACAAGTAATATGAAAACCAAATGTTATAAATGTTAAATTGCGTGGACTTTTCTGCAAGGGCTTGATGACTAGAGTGTCTTAAAACATGAGTTAAATGAGATTTAGATTGAAAATGCCTTCCACATTTTTGAGTAAAATTTCTAAGGAGCAAAAATAGGCAATTTTCATTGTACCAAGGACTTTTGAAGTAAGCTGAAAATCAGGGATACTGTTCTAAAAAATTTTCATGGCATGAAGGCACCTGAATCTCTTGGTAGTGTACTGGTGCTTTGATCATTTCTTCTGCTCTGTTAAAAGTTGCCAAATGACTGTAAGTGTGAGTTTGGTCATTATAGTGGGGGTCTTATGATGAGAAAGACTGTCATGATGGAGGGGATAGTTCCTGTGGTGGAAAGTCAGGGATTTGCCTGACTCATTAGCTCCATGGACACACTCACAAAGCCTTATGGGCAGCCCCTCTATCTCCATGCCCTACAGGGCCTCCACCTGGCCACCTGGTTGGGGGGCAGGCATGGCATGGGGAAGGCTCTCAGGCAATAGGGCTAGAGGTGAGATAGGAATATACATGGGGTTGAGGGCAGAATAATGAAAGGAAATTGAAGGAGTAATTCCCAACCAATGGCTATCTCATTTTTTCTGGTCTGCCTGTGATGGTTAATTTTATGTGTCAACTCGACTGGGTCGTGGGATGCCCAGATATTTAGCCAAACATTATTCTTGGTGTTTCTGTGAGGGTATTTTAGGATGAACTTCACTAAATTGATAGACTGAGTAAAGCAGATTGCCCTCTGATATGGTTTGGCTGTGTCCCCACCCAAAATCTCACCTTGAATTGTAATCCCCATAATCCCCATGTCTCAAGGGACAGACTAGGTGGAGGTAATGGAATAATGGGGGCGGTTTCCCCCATGCTGTTCTCGTGATAGTGAGTTCTCACGAGATCTGATGGTTTTATGTGTTTGGTAGTTCCTCCTGCATTCATTCTCCTTCCTGCCGCCTTGTGAAAAAGGTGCCTTGCTTCCTCTTCAACTTCTGCCATGATTGTAAATCTCCCGAGGCCTCCTCTGCCATGCTGAACTGTGCATCAATTAAGCCTCTTTCCTCTATAAATTACACAGTCTTGGGCAGTTCTTTTTCTTTATAGCAGTGTGAACATGGACTAATACACACTCCCTAATGTGGGTGGGCCTCATTCAATCTGTTGATGGCCTGAGTAGGCTCAAAATGCTGACCCTCTCTTGAGTAAAAGGGAACTCCCCCTGCCTGACTGCCTTTGAGTTGGGACATTGGTTTTTTCCCTGCCTTCAAACTTGAACAAAAGAATCAACTTTTCCTGGGTCTCAAGCCTGCTGGCCTTTAGTCTCGGACTGGAATGATACCATCAGCTCTCCTGGGTCTCCAGCTTGCTGACTGCAGATCTTGGAATTTGTTAGCATCAATAATTGCATAAGCCAGTTCCTTATACTAAATCTTTTTCTACATATGTATACAGCCTATTAGTTCTGTGTCTCTGGAGAACCCTGATACACTGCTTTAAGTAATCAGAAACAAAAAATAATCATTTTAAAGAAGTGATGGCTGCCCTTCTCGTAGGAATTAACTGGCGATCTTGCTAAATGCAGGTCCTGATTCAGCAGGTCCGAGGTGCGGCCTGAGAATCTGCATTTCTAACCAGCTTCAAGGTGATGCCAATGGTGCTGGCCAGTGGACCACCCCTTGAGTAACAAGGGCTTACAGATCAGTAGTCATGGACAAGTTTACTCTACTTTGTGTAGCCTCTGTCCCAGATAATGCTTCCTTTGGACTCCTATCCAGAAACACTTAATCTTGAGTCATCAGTACTTTTAATCTTGGTAATTTTATATTTGGTTGTATTAATTCATCAATTCAAATTTTAAGACTTCTGTGAATCAAAATAGAATACAGTGTTTAAAAAGAGCTCTACTAAAATCTCAGGCTTGTGCAAGATGCCCTGTTTCCAGACTTTTCTTCAATTCCCCAATCCCTAGAAATGTCACTCTGACCATTTTCATTTTTTGCTCTTTGACTATACGGCTTTTTGTGACTGATAAAAATCTTGGCATCAATTTGCCTCTTCTCTCATTGTTAATAAAAAAGTAATCCATGCTAGTGATTTTGTGTCATTTCTAATGTACAGGAAATTAGAAATAAATGAATGAGGTACACAGTGTAGTTCAGATAAAATTCTCAGGTTGAAAAAACATGCTTATGAAAAATAAATGAATAAATACGATTTGGGCTGGATAGGGTGGTGGAAGTTCAATCACGAGCTCACAGCTGGCTGAGATGGGACCCCAGAGTTAACAAGCCAGACCTGAGATGCTCGCTGCTCTGATTTCTTATCACAGAAACCTGAGGGAACAGCCACAGGCAGGAACTGACCTGCCCCTTCCCCAGCCCTGGGTACACTCTCACCCCTGACATTCGTAGGGATTAGGGAAAGGATACCATTTGTCTAAATATTTGAAGTTATAAATCAAGGTAAAAAAGGTAAATAAAATGTTCTATCTTCTGTCATGACACATATATCTCTATGATCACCTACGAGACCAGGTTCAATGTCAGAATTCTTGAATTCCTTGGATTTCTGGGCCAGAACTTGGTGGTATCAAGATAGTTACCCATTGCCTGTGGCTCATGCCTACTCGCTTTCTCTTCTACTTCCACCCCTAGCTACATTCTTCACCAAGAGGGACCTTTTTCCCATGGGTCTGGCTACCCCAACCAGAGGTCCAAAGCCCTTCAAGCAGCATCCCTTGGCTACTCCTCTAGTCTAGGGGAGTGTACACCTAGGGTATGGTCTGCCCCTTGGGAGAATGGCCCCAGACATGAGGCCCCCAAAACCCACTCCATCTAGAAACACTTAATTTTAGGTCATCAGTACTTTTAGTCTTAGTAATTTTATATTCACTCATACTAATGAGTCAATTCAATATTTTAATACTTTTATGAATCAAAATAGAATAAGGCTTTTAAAAAAGGGATCTACTAAAATTCTCAGGCTTCTGCAAGATGCCCTTTCTCCAGACCTTTTCACCATTCTTTTATACCCAGAACTCTCATTCTGTTCATCTTCATTCTTTGCTCTTTCACCTGCTCCACCACGGGATCAGGTTGAGCAACAAGGAAGGGAATGTCTATATTGTCTGTATTAGTTTGTTCTTGCACTGCTATAAAGAAATACCTGAGACTGGGTAATTTATAAAGACAAGAGTGTGAATTGGCTCACAGTTCTGCAGGCTGTACAGGAAGCATAACAGCTTCTGCTTCTGGGGAGGCCTCAGGAAGCTTCCGATCATGGTGGAAGGCAAAGGGGAAGCAGACACTTCTTACATGGCCAGAGCCTGACAAAAAAGGTGGGGGGAGGTGCTACACACTTTTAAACAACGAGATCTTGTGAGAACTCACTCACTGTGCAGTACCAAGGGGGAATGGTGCTAAACCATTCATGAGAGCTCTGTCCCCGTGATCCAATCACCTCCAACCAGTCCCCATATTCAACATTGGGGATTACAATTCAACATGAGATTTGGTGGGGACACAAATCCAAACCATATCATCATTAGAATGAGTCACTATGAAGTAAGACACCTCCAAGGATCTGGGCTGCAACATCAATTCTCCTGGGACATCCCACAGACCTTGCTCGGTGTGGTAGGATCTGTGCTGTGAGCTATGTCTGGTCTGTTGGGCAAAATCCATACATGGCTTTTTGATTCACTGTGCTAACACTGGCAATTAGCTCCTCAGAGAAATCACTGCCAAATTTCTGTGTCATGGATAACAGTGCAAAGGAGGCAGGAGCCTTGCCTGTAATTTGATGCATTTTCTGTTGGAGGGAAGCACAACCGAGTGCAGGCTTCTGCAGTGGCTGATGGCTTAATTGCCACGTACATCTTGTGGGGAGTACTTACTTGGTGTCCCTGTGCTTGACTCCCTGGCACTGGGAAGCAGCTGACACCTGGAGGGAGGGTAGGAAGCCAAAGGGCTGGTGGCTGACACCCAACAGTGAAGGAGTTGGAATCACCATTCTCTCACTCCCATTTAAATCACTTCATTGTTAAGGGCCATGTAGTCTGATGACATTTTAGTCACCAGAAACTGTTCCTTAATTATTCAGATACTGTATGCCCAGTATGCAGTGCATTGCCTGGCATAGGTCAGGGTCTCAGCAGTGTCTACCAAGGTCACCCTAGCTCTGGGCTGGCTCTTTGTGAATGGCTGCATGACATTCCTAGTCCACCTTCTCCTCTCTTTCTCCTCACATTCCCCTCTTTGGTGGATTGTGTAATTGGTCAGCAATTATTACTCCTTCTGCCCTTCCCATCTATGGTGGAGTGAACTTCCCTTTCCCCCTTATGTTGGGCTTGGGCTTGTGACTTACTTTGGCCAATGGCACATGAACAGAAAAGATGCAAGCAGAGGTTTTAAGTGTGCCTGGTGTCTTGTTTGGCCTCCTTGGCCCTCTCCTCTGTCATGAGAAGAACATGTTTCAGATAACTGCTGGCTCCAGAAGAAGGAGACTTATGGAGCAGGCTTGAATCCCACACACAGCCTGGAGGTAAGCCCAGCTGAACCCCGCCACACTCTGTCAAATCCAACAGAGTTAGCTGGGTGCAGTGGGTCACGCCTGTAATCTCAACACTTTGGAAAGCCAAGGCTGACAGATTGCTTGAGCCCAGGAGTTGAAGACCAGCTTGGGCAACATAGTGAGACCTCATCTCTGTTAAAAAAAAAAAAAAAAAATCACACAATTAGGTGGGTGGGGGGGTGCATGCCTGTGATTCCAGCCACTCAGGAAGCTGAGGTGGGAGGGTTGCTTGAGCCCAGGAGGTTGAGGCTGTACCACTGCTCTCCAGCCTGGGTGACAGAGTAAGACATTGTCTCAAAATAAAAAAATAAAACCAACACACAGAGTTATAGTCAACCTTCTGATCTGTGAAGAGAATTAAATATGTATTGCTATAAGCTGCTGAGATTTTAGGGTTGTTTATTACACAGCATTATTAAAGTAATAAACTGGTTAACACACTCTCCCATGCTGGACACTAATACCTGGTTCAGAGCAGCAGCAGAGATGTCTTTGATAATCACGAAGACCAGAAAGAGAGAAGAACTGAGAAGATCCCATTATATCTCATACATTTTCCAGCATTACCATATTCCTTTTGTTTTATATTAATATCCCATTAGTGAACACATCTCATTCTATCTCCACAAGTGGTTTTACTCCATCCTCTTCTATTAGGCCTCTTAAAATCAAGCTGACCTTCAAATTCTAGCTCAACTTCCATTTTCTCTCTTACACCTTTCCGGTAACTCCATCCTTCCTTTTCTCCAAATTGCCATAATGTGGTTTGAACCACAAAATTTAGCCCAGGATATATTTAATGTTGTACATTCTTCATGCTGGAATTCTTCTTTTTGTACCTTTCTCCTCCCTTAGCTTCTGTATTTCTTCTCTCTTTGGTTTTTCTCTTGGGATATTTTCCCCAATAAAACAAAGCATATGTCTGTTTGTTAGGAGATTCTGGGTAACTTTTTGCTCTTCTGTTGATCACCTCTCCTCTTTTACTCCTGCCTTGAATGATGAAGTGAAGCTTGGAGCCGTGACAGCCATCTGTGACCATGAGGCAACAAGCCTAAGGACAAAAAGCCCAAGTCTCTGACCAATCCTGGGCTTCCCATCTCCAGACCTCTTGACGTGCAAGTTACTAAAGCCGCAGTTAATTACGTACTCTACTTACAGCTGAAAATATTCCTAGTGCAAGTCACATAGTAAAAGAAAGCCAGATGCCCATGGAAAGCTTAACTATTCCTGATGCGCCTAACGTATCAGCTTGTGATTGCAACCATGATCTATGACTCACAAATCAACCTCATCAAATAAAGGTCAACTTCTTCACTAATGCAGTAGTACCCCCATATCCAGTTTCACTTTCTGTGGTTTCATTTACCTGTGGTCAACTGTAGTCTGAAGACATTAAATGAGAAATTCCAGAAATAAACAATTCGTAAGTTTTAAATTGCATGCCATTCTGAGTAGTATAGTGAAATCTCACATTGTCCCACCCCGTCCTACCCAGGATATGAATCCTCCCTTTGTCTAGTGTATCCACTCTGTAGATGCTCCCCACCCATTAGTCACTTACGAGCCATCTCAATTTTTAGACTGTCGAGGTATTACTGTGCTTGGTCCAAAAGCAGAAGAGTAGTGATGCTTGCAATTCGAATATGCCAAAGAGAAGCAGTAAGGTGCTCCCTTTAAGTGAAAAAGTGAAAGTTCTCCACTTAATAGAGAAAGAAAAAATGTATGCTGAGTTTGCTAAGATCCATGGTAAGAAGGAATCTTCTATCTGTGAAATTGTAAGAAAAGAAAAAGAACCTCGTGCATGGTATATATAGGGTTTGGTACTATTTGTGGTTTCAGTCATCCACAGAGGAGTTTGGAACGTGCCCCTGGCAGATAAAGGAGGACTACTGTATACTTCTCATCAGTCCCTGTAGCTAGCTATGAGCCTCTGTCTCAAAACTTTTTCAACTGTAGCACAAGGCTTTTGGCAGTCACATGGAACAAGAGATTATAAGCATTTTGACATGCTGGCTGATTTCAAAGATACACAAACAGGGAACATGGCTCACTGGAGCAATAAAACTATAACAAAACCAGAGAGCTGACTTATCAACTGGAATGAAATTGGAACAACTTTTACTCTAGACTTTCATATTTCCATAGAGATTTGGTGTTTTCCAATTATCTGCACATAGACTATCTTAGTTCAGCCTTACAGCAACCCTGTAGCTCAGTTATTGCTTATAAAACAACTACTTTTTAAAACTTTTGATATTAAAAAAATTGTTTGGACACATGAAGACTCATTAGTTCTGTATCTCTATGGGAAAGAAATTTGGCCAAAAGCATTGCTTTGAACCATCCTGGAGTTCTGCCTTCTGAGATTGACTAGATACTCAAGCATGTCCCTTTCTCGTTGCACCAGGCCAAAGCAGCAGGGATAATGCAACCCCAAGGCCTGTCTGCAGCACAGGAGGCAAGGGAGGAGAGGCTTGCTTGCTATTGGTTTTGTTTGAAAGGAGAAAAATTCCTCTATCAATTAGAACCCTGCCAACTTACATTTTTCTTACTGAATACAGAGAGGTTAGAGGCTTGTAGGTCCTAGAATAGGAGCAAAGTCAAGCCATCCTCTGTCCACTCCTTTCCTCCCATATGAGCATCTGTTTACAGGGCATAGAAGACTCGGCAAGAGTCAAAGGATCTTCACTCCAGCATTGAGGGCCAAGGGGCCTCATTGCTCTGGGTATGGTTCAAATTTTTTGCAAGGCCAGTCCCATCCTAGCCATCGCTTTGGTCTCTCTGGCCACTCCTAGCCACTGGTGGGACACAAGGGCTCCCCAATTCTGGGATTCTTGGCTTAGAAAATCAGAGTAGTGGAATCTCTAAATCTGACCAGACAAGCTCTAAAACCCAGACAGTGGTGTCCTCTGCTCTTATGGAGTCTCCCCACTCAACCCTGCCACCCCAAGACAGAACTGCCTTAGATAATAGGCCATTCTCCCAATCAAAAATACTTAACTCCGTAGTTTACTTCCTAAGTTTTATTTCTGAATGTTTTGATCAGAATAACTGCTCAGCATGACAGTGATAATCAGGATCACTGATTATGACTTTTGTGGGCCCTAGGCACTTTTGCCTTCATAGGTCCCTTCCCTAATAAAAAGACACATAGATAGATAGATAGATAGATGATAGGTAGGTAGATAGATAGATAGATAGATAGATAGATAGATAGATAGATGATAGATAGATAGATAGATGATAGATAGATTTTATGACCATATTAGTATAAAGACAAATATACTCCAAGCTGGATTTACTTTTTCTTCTAAATTAAATTGAAAACATTTTCATGGCCCTGAAAACTCTTGTGAGCCATAGATATTGTGCCTCATATACCTGATACATAAGTTGGCCCCAGTAGCAATAAAATGTCTAAAGAGTGGAATGGGTTAGCAAGGCAGATATTGAATTTCATAGACAAGATTAGTGTTAGCCGAACATCAGAAAGCTCTGGGGAGTTGAAGATGTTAAAGTACATATTTCGAGGTCCATTGTAGACCTACTGAATCAGAAAGTTTGGGAATTGTGGAAGATGGTGTCCCAATTCTCCCCTGCCCTATGGTAGAATTTTACAGTCACACCCTGGTTGGCTTAATGTGGCTCAGCCATGAGACTTGCTTCGGCCAATAGGAAGTGAGCAAACATGTCACAGACAGAGCTTGCAATGTGCTTGTAGGGTTGGCCTCGCACCTTACATGGTGCTTCTGCCATCACCATGAGAAAACGCTGCCTTACATACGTGCTGCTCCCCCAGGCTAGGTCCCAGAATAAAAGTGACCTGTAGCCTATAACCATGCCCATCTGAACCCTACTGAGATCAGCAAACCCCGACAGACCCCTGGACTTGTGAGAAAAATAAGTATTTGTTGTAAGCCACCAAGATTTTGAGATTATTATGCAGCATTATTACAACAATAGCTAACTGATACAGGAATGGGGGCAGGGCATGGATATATTTTTAAACTCCTCTGAGTATAAAGCTGATATACTGCCCAATTTGGGAACCAGGAAGCCAGAACTTGCTGTACTTACAAAGTAATATCAAATAAATACTAGGGTTTTTTTTTTTTTTTACAGTATTGGTATTCTATATACATCTTCTCCCTATCAGAAAATGGTGTGTAAAGATAAAATTTTTGTTATTCACTCCCATAAGCATAAACAAAGGATCACATCATTAATCAGATATTTTGGATAGTCCCTCATTGGCAGTATTCTGACTTTGATTTTTATTTCATCGCGTAAATCAAGTTTATTCTAGAAAAGATTCCCCAAAATATATTTTATTCAGTGCTCAGATGATACAGAAAACATCTAAACTTTTTTTTTCTTGACACAGTTCTTGAAAACTAATAAGCATGGAAAGTCTTCCCCAGGTTCAGTAAGGTTTCATTACGGAGGGTCTTCTACTTTCTTTCAGGTTCAGTTTGGCTGATTTCACACATCAGAACTCCATCATTCTCTGAATCTTCTGATTTCTGCTTGGTGGGTAAAGTGGGGCCTTTCAAAACTGCGAATAACCATCTCTCTGCCATTACAGTGCTTGAGGGTGATCAGCTTTTTCTGGGACTAAATGGCTCATGCTATACTATTTCTGAAATATCAGCATGTGTTAGGGTTAGTGGACTGCTTTGGCAGCCAAGAGATTAGGTGTTAGCCTTGGCTCTGCCCTAAGCAGCTGGGGTGGACTGTTCTATGGCTGCTTTACATGCATATTCTGCCTTATTTTGGTAATACTGGAGTCTGGTGAGACCAATAATCAAGGGACTTCACTCTTCTCGGGGAAGGGGCAGCAACCTGACCTAAATTAGGACCCTGAGATGCTCCTTCCATGAAATGTTAATCTTTAAAGAATGAAAATTATTGGGGCACATCTTTCTAGCAATGCCCCGGCAAGACTACTGACTAGCTCTTTTTTTTTATTATTATACTTTAGGTTTTAGGGTACATGTGCACAATGTGCAGGTTTGTTACATATGTATCCATGTGCCATGTTGTTTTGCTGCACCCATTCACTCATCATTTAGCATTAGGTATATCTCCTAATGCTGTCCCTCCCCCCTCCCCCCACCCCACAACAGTCCCCGGAGTGTGATGTTCCCCTTCCTGTGTCCATGAGTTCTCATTGTTCAATTCCCACCCATGAGTGAGAACATGCGGTGTTTGGTTTTTTGTCCTTGCGATAGTTTACTGAGAATGATGTTTTCCAGTTTCATCCATGTCCCTACAAAGGACATGAACTCATCATTTTTTATGGCTGCATAGTATTCCATGGTGTATATGTGCCACATTTTCTTAATCCAGTCTATCGTTGTTGGACATTTGGGTTGGCTTCAACTCTTTGCTATTGTGAATAGTGCTGCAATAAACATACGAGTGCATGTGTCTTTATAGCAGCATGATTTATAGTCCTTTGGGTATATACCAAGTAATGGGATGGCTGGGTCAAATAGTATTTCTAGTTCTAGATCCCTGAGGAATCGCCACACTGACTTCCAC
>NW_026652296.1:34958884-35012853 GCF_009828535.3 Hylobates moloch
AACTAGAAATACCATTTGACCCAGCCATCCCATTACTGGATATATGCCCAAAGGACTATAAATCATGCTGCTATAAAGACACATGCACACGTATGTTTATTGCATCACTATTCACAATAGCAAAGAGTTGGAACCAACCCAAATGTCCAACAACAATAGACTGGATTAAGAAAATGTGGCACATATACACCATGGAATACTATGCAGCCATAAAAAAGGATGAGTTCGTGTCCTTTGTAGGGACATGGATGAAACTGGAAAACATCATTCTCAGTAAACTATCGCAAGGACAAAAAACCAAACACCGCATGTTCTCACTCATAGGTGGGAATTGAACAATGAGAACTCATGGACACAGGAAGGGGAACATCACACTCCGGGGACTGTTGTGGGGTTGGGGGAGGGGGGAGGGACAGCATTAGGAGATACACCTAATGCTAAATGACGAGTTAATGGGTGCAGGAAATCAACATGGCACATGGATACATATGTAACAAACCTGCACATTGTGCACATGTACCCTAAAATCTAAAGTATAGTAATAATAAAAAAAAAGAATGGCCATTATTAAAAAGTCAAAAAACAATAGATGTCGGAGTGGATGTGGGGAAAAAAGAACGCTTATACACTGCTAGCAGGAATGTAAATTAGTACAATCTCTATGGAAAACAGTGTAGAAATTCCTTAAAGAGCTAAAAAGTAGATCTACCATTCGATCCAGCAATACCACTACTGGATATGTACCCAAAGGAAAAGAAGTTATTATAGAGGAAGACACTTGTACATGTACTTTTGTAGCAGTGCAGTTCACAGTTGCAAAGCTGTGGAACCAACCTAAGCCCCCATCGATTAAATGGATAAAGAAAATGTGGCATATATACACCCTGGAATACTACTCAGTCATCAAAAAGGAATGAAATATGTCTTTTGCAGCAACTTGAATGGAGCTGGATACCATTATTCTAAGTAAAGTAACACGAGTGGAAAACCATAAAACATATGTTCTCACTTATAAGTGGGAGCTAAGCTATGAGTACACAAAGGCATACAGAGTGATATAATGGACTTTAGAGACTCAGAAGCTGGAGGGTGAAAGGAGGGGCTAGGGATAAAAAAAAAACTACACATTAGGTACAATGTACACTACTTGGGTGATGGGGGCACTAAAATCTCAGAATTCACCACTACATAATTCATTCATGTAACAAAATAACCATTTGTACCCCAAAAGCTATTGAAATAAAAAATTTTTAAAAAATTGTACCAGAAATTTCACCAGAAAAACAGGTGAAAACTAGGGCTGTTGTGGGCAAATTGGAATGTGTGATCACCCTATTTGTAAGTCTTGGCTTATTGAACAGTGTTATGGGCTGAATTGTGACTCCCCAAAATCCTTATGTATGTTGAAACCCCAGTCTCAGTACCTCAGAATATGACTGTATTTAGAGGCAGGACCTTCAAAGAGGTAATTAAGTTAAAACAAGGGTGTTAAGGCAGACCCTAATCAAATCTGACTGACATCTTTATAAGATGAGGACATTCAGGACTGGGTGTGGTGGCTCATGCCTATAATCCCAGCACTCTGGGAGGCCAAGGCAGGTGAATTGCTTGAGCTCAGCCTGGGCAAAATGGCAAAACCCCATCTCTATAAAAAGTAAAAAATTAGCTGAGCATGCTGGCCCATACTGTGGTCCCAGCTACTCAGGAGGCTGAAGTGGAAGGATTGCTTGTGCCTGGGAGGTCAAAGCTGCAAGGGAGCCATGATCACACCTCTGCACTACAGCTTGGGTGACACAGCTAGACCCTGTTTCAAAAAATAAGTAAATAAATAAAAGAAGAGGGCATTTAGACACACAGAGAGATACCAGAAACATACATAAAGGGATGACCATATGAAGACACAGCAAGAAGGCAGCCATCTGCAAGCCAAGGAGAGACGCCCCAGAGAAACCAAACCTGCTGACACCTTGATCATGGACTTCCAGCCTCCAGAACTGTGAGCAAACAGATTTCTGTTGTTTAAGCCACCCAGTCTTTGGCATTTTGTCATGGTAGCCGAGCAAACTAATACAGACGACATGTGAGAGTTTGAAAACAGAGCTCCTGTCTTAACTTCTTTCATGCTCTCCAGAACATGGAAGAACGGTTGCTGAGCACCACATTACATCATGCTGAGAAGAATCCTGCACACGGGATGGGTAGATCTGGATTGTGTCACCCTAACCTAGCTGGAAGTAGGTAATTTCCAGAATTACCTTCCTTGCACAGGTGTAAGTGAGCATGGCCACAGGAGATGTCCTGAAAGATTTGGAAGATGGAAGTGAAATGGCAGCCACATTCCCAGTACTCTTAGGGGATCAGTGTGCTGTTGCTGCTTGTGCATGGCATCGCTCACCTGCTGGCTCACCTGTCCATAAGCTCAGCCTCCTGGTTGTGGCTGCTGCAGCTCCTGCTGGGTCACCCCTCAGCGTCTCTGACTCCCAGACCAGCTGCATGTGCAGCTCTTTGGCAATGGACCTTAGTTTCTCAGGTTGGGCCCCTCATCATGGAAGGTGGAGGCTTAGGGCAGTGGGAGAGCAAGGGGTCAGTAGGGCTGTGTTCTTTCTGGTGGCTCTAAAAGATAATCCATTTTCTCACCTTTTCCAGCCTCTGGATGCTGCCTGCATTCCTTGGCTCTTGACTCCATTTTCAAAGTGTGTTACTCCAGTCTCTGATTCTGTCATCACATCTCCTTCTCTGACTCTCCTGCCTCCCCCTTTTCCTTGGTCCTATAAAGATCCCACAAGGACCCTTGTGATTACATGGGACCCACCCAGATAACCCAAGATAATCTCCCCATCTCCAGATCCTTAATTTAATGACATTTGCAAAGTCCCTTTTGCCAAGTAAGATAACATACTCACAGGTTCCAGGGACTGGGGCATGGACCTCTTGCGGGGGTAAGTATTCTGCCTACCATGATAATTTAAACTCTGGTCTTCTTGACTCCAAAAGCCATGCTCATCCAAGGACATACACCCTGCTCCTGCAGCCTACATTTAGAGCATGGGACACATGTACACAGAAAGCATTCCTTAGGTACAACTGACATACCAAGCCTCCTTTGAGCTATGAATGCAAACTAGTGATCATAGCGACAGTGATAGGTCAGCCATTGGTGTAGCAGCCCTAAGGCCTCTGCATGTCCTTAAGAGTTGAGGGGTTTTCTCTCTGGAGAAGGTGTCTGTATCAGCAAGGGTCTTGATATCTCACTCAAAAAGATGATTACAACCACTTTTCTGAAGCTACCTAAGAAAGGAAATGCTTTTACAGTACACTGAGAACTTTGCCATAAAAAATATTTTTAAAATCATAATAACATAAATATTGATAGATAATTTAAAAGATGATATTAATATAACTACCGTGAGAAGAAGGGATTGGGGGATTTATAAAGTTAACTCCTCACCTGGCATAACAGGGAGCTAATAGAGTTTAACGTGGGTAAATCATAAAATTATGACTCAATTATGTTATTTTTTTTAATGCGGGAAACAACCAGAAGAAATGATGAAAAAAGTTAAAAGTAAATGTTTCTGGGGAGCAGAACTTGGAGGCAGGAGACTGTGGTTTTTTTCTTATAAGCCTTTCAGGATATTTTAATTTAAAGCCAGACCTTAAGAAAAGTAAGATCCAGATCTATTCTTAGTGTAGAATTGTGGAAATATGATGACTGGAAATTGGAAAGATCATTTAAGAGCTTCCTTCGCATCATTTGCAACTTGTTTGCAAAAGATGGGAAAGGAAAAAAAGAAGACAAATCCCAACCTTTTATTGTAATATGTAGAGACTAAAATCATATGTAGATGAAAATCCAAATTTTATTTCCCCTGCAATCCAGACTAAGCACAAATAACCAATTAAACCCACCTTCAAAGGCAGACAAAAATCATATCACTCTTTTATGCTTCTACCAGCATTTGAACCACCTCCATATAGACATAATTAGTTAGAAAAAGTCAGGTTAATATTTTTGTCGGTGTCTCTGTGTGTGTATTCAGTAAGTTTGCAAATATACCTTTGTCTCCTGATAAGGAGATCCAAACTATAATCCTGCTAAATGTCCAAGTCTCCTGTTTTATGACTATGTAAAATCAGAGGCTACAGATGCCCCAAATACCCTCCTATGCCAAAATATCTCCACCATCACCCCTGCCTAGGCTGTCAGTTCCCAAACTGGAATTTCCCACTTCACTCATTTCTCTGGGTTAAAGTCCAGCCTCCAGGAAGGCCCAAGTAAAATACCAGATTAATCTGAAAGGGACCAACTTGTTAATAACTCACTAACCCCTTGACATGCATTCATTCACCTCTTACAGAGAGTTGGGTCCTAAAGAATGGGACAGTAGAAAGATGGGTTTTCCTAGAGAGGGTCTGGAGTATGGGAACTGGTGAAAGAGTAGGGGTAGGGGTCATGGAATCAACTTGGATGAGGGTGGAAGGGCAGCATGGGGCTCTGGGAGGTGGTTTGAGTGGCAACGACAAAGGAAAGTGTTTTCCTTGGTCAGGAATCCATGGTGGCACTGCCCAACACAACACAGACTGCACCCTGGAGATGTGCTGCATGGCATTGGGGGTTGCAAATGGATGTCAGTCTTGTCTGTGTTACTGGGGAAATGAGGAGTCAAATGAACTAAAGCAGTGGTCCCCAATCTTTTTGGCACCAGGGACTGATTTTGTGTAAGACAGTTTTTCCATGGACCGGGTTGGGGGCAGGGATGGGGGTAGGAGGGATGGTTTGGGGATGAAATTGTTCCACCTCAGATCATCAGGCATTAGTTAGGTTATCATAAGGATCGTGCAACCTAGATCCCTCGCATGCTCAGTTCACCATAGGGTTCTTGCTTCTGTGAGAATCTAATGCTGTTGCTGATCTGACAGGAGGGGGAGCTCAGGTGGTAATGCTTGCTCACCCACCACTCACCTCCTGCTGTGTGGCCCAGTTCCTAACAGGCTACAGACCAGTACTGGTCCACAGCATGGGGGTTGGGGACCCCTGAACTAAAGGACTGGAAACCACTTTGATAGGTACAATGTATATAAAATAGAAGCCTCCCTGACCCATTGTGGTTTCCTGAAATGTTGGTTTTTCATTCAAATGCTTTGGCAGCCACAGAGTGTGGAGTGTTAATAGTTTATATATAACTGGCTATCAGAAGACAAATGGAGTAGGACACAGGGCTGAGATGAAAGGTAAAGAGACATTAACAGGAGCTCTCCCCTACAACTTCCAGTGAAACACACCTATGGAGAGAAATGTTGGGATGTATCTATATCACCATCTATTTAGAAGCTACAAAAAGCTCTTATGGGCAAAGGCCTGCTCATCCTTAAAGACTTCCCTTGAAAAGTCTTTTCAGATGTTCCTAGATAAAGTATCCTCCCATAGCCCCTTTGTCATATTTCAGAACAGCATTTGTCACTTGGTCTTGTAATGATGAGTTAATACACTTGTTTATACCATCCAACTGTGAACTCCTAGACTGAGGAATATCTTTGGACTGAGGACATATCCCCACGTGGGAGCACTGGGGAGAACACATAGGCATTTCCCATTGAGCACGTTTTAAAATAAGTAAATAAAAGGGTCACAGAAAATTGAAGACCTTGTGATCTTTTAATTTCCTTAAAAGCATAACTTAATAAATGTGCAAAATGCACAAACTTGCTTGTGTGATCAACCCTTGGCCTCCCTCCTCAAGTGTCAAGGGAACAAAAAGATAAGAGGTATCATATTTAAGAAAGATAATGCCATCTTCTATCTGTCTAAGGGAGGTTCAGTAAATGCTGGAAGATCGATGTGGGCATGCTCTGCTTGGCTCCTCCCTCTTTTTTTGGAGGCTGGCTGCATCTGGGAGTACACATTCTCTGCCTCTCCTCCAGGGATGAGCTCCTGGTTAGCACTGCCTGAGACAGGGGATCAAGTCTGTCCAGTTCTGAGATCCTATTAAGCAGGCCCATGTGGTTCTTGCACTAAACTACAACCTCCATCTTAGTAATGAGGTAATATTCTGGTCTCCTCCTTCTGTTCCTTATTCTTATTTCTCAAGCAACAGTGAGATGTGATGGTTTTTAAATTAATTGGATGATATATTTAAACCTATAAAATGCTAATATTTGACCTGTTGTTTGACCTGGTTGTTTTATGGAGCTTTATCAAGGGAAAAGAGAGCCTAAAGAGATTTCTTGGCTCCAGTAGAGAATCTAAGATTATCAGGGATTTATAGAGATGTAGTAGGCTAGGTACGGTGGCTCACACCTGTAATCCCAGCAATTTGGGAGGCCGAGGTGGGTGGATCACCTGAGGTCAGGAGTTCAAGACCAGCCTGGCCAACAGGGTGAAACCCTGTCTCTACTAAAAATACAAAAATTAGCTGGGCATGGTGGCAGGTGCCTGTAATTCCAGCTACTCAGGAGACTGAGGCAGGAAAATCGCTTGAACCCGGGAGGTGGAGGTTGCAGTGAGCCAAGATCATGCCACTGCACTCCAGCCTAGGTGACAGAGGGAGACGCTGTCTCAAAAAAAAAAAAAAAAAAAAGATGGAGTAAGTAAACCATGGTTCAATCACCTGTGACCTTAGAAGGCCTTTTCACAGATAGTTATGAACCATGGTGACTACGCATGATCCCTTCATGATGACAAGCATCGGGATGACAGTGGTAATTTGATGGATAGCTGCCCTTCTTTTATTTAGAGGTCACTATAGGCCAGGCCACATGCTAAGTGTTTTACATGCAATATCCCATTTATTCTAACAAGCCTGTGAAATAAGTATTTATCCTATGTTACAACTGAGCAATCCAAAGAAATCAGCTCAAATGACAGAAATCAGATTATTTGACAAAGATCACACAGTTGGTAATGGCTGAGAAGGAACTTGAACCTAGGTCTCCTAGCTTCAAATCTCCTCTCAGAGTTGTGACTTTAGGAGACCTTCACTAGAATCAAGGCACGCACTACAGTCCACAGTCTCTGTGCAGGGTGACTAATGAGAATGGACCTAAGACCATGTCTGTCTCCATGCTGTCTGTGGCAAGTGGCAAAGATGCATTTGTGAGTAGTAAATGAATGGAGCTTTTCTTTTGGTTTTCAGCTCACTCCATATCCCCTAAAACCATAACAGTCATGGATACCGTAGTCTATAAAATCAAACCAAAATTACTTACAAGCAATGGAAAAATCTAAGCAGTGGAGTGCCAGTAAATATTTAACAATTGGTTCTCTGAAACAAAAAAAAAGCCATAATATGTAGCACCTGCCAATTTTCATGCTGTAAATACTTCCAGCATGGCCAATTTCAAGCTACCAACTTGACAACTCTGAACGTGGAGTTGAGAAGAGATGTATTGAACTGGTTCTTTCCAGCTGGTAGGAACCTGCTCCAGCACACCACCAAGTCTAAGCAACCCTGTAAAGTCAAATTTGGGGGAAGGAGATGAGAACTAAGCATCTTCTCATTAATCTGAACTGGAAAATGTGTCTTACTTTCATTTGTGTTTTTCTTTATTGTGTACATTTATTTCATTTCACATGTGCCATCACAGGGCTAAAGTACAGTTCTACAGAAGCTGTGCTGGGAGGATGCAAAAGTCATAGAGAACATGGTCCCTAACTTACACATACTCAGCCCCCTCTAGAGTCACATACCTGAACTCACTAAACCTCATAGCAACCCCGTAAGGTGAGAGAGACAGAATAGTTAGTATTAGGCCAGGCACAGTGGCTCACGCCTGTAATCTCGGCACTTTGGGGGGCTGAGGTGGGCAGATCACCTGAGGTCGGGAGTTTGAGACCTGCCTGGCCAACATGGTGAAACCCGATCTCTACTAAAAATACAAAAATTAGCTAGGCATGGTGGCAGGTGAGTGTACTCCCAGCTACTCAGGAGGCTGAGGTAGGAGAACAGCTTGAGCCTTGGAGGTGAAGGTTGCAGTGAGCAGAGATCCCACCACTGCACTCCAGCCTGGGTGACAAGAGTAAGACCCTGTCTCAAAAAAAAAAAAAAAAAAAAAAAAAGAATAGTGAATGTTTTAGAGATGAGGATACCAAAGCTTTATGTGGTCTGCCCAGGATAAGGGAGACTATGTCTTGAACCTGCCTCTTTCTCCCAGTCCAGAGCCTGTCATTTGCCACTCATCACTCCTCACTGGGGAGTAATTGTAGGGTAAGGTCAATGCTGGTTCCTAAATTTGAGTGTCTCAGGGTTCTGTTTAATACTTGCTCTTCTCTTTACATAGCAGTTTAATAGCAGGTTGTAGCCTATGAAATTCCTCTGGCCTCCATACCCAAAGAATGATTTCCCTTTTTCTATAGATCAAGTTCTGTCTCCTTTCAATAGTATATTTTCAGTAGAAAGAATGCAATAGTTCCACAGCTGCTACTCTACTTGGTAAATGCAGTGGAGGCTGAACAAAAACTGGGTTGGGGAAAAAAAAAAAAGTTAGGTTGAGAACCATCAAAGTTGATTCTTTTCTCCCATGAGATTTACTGAAAATTCAGGTGAATTACCTTTGTATGACTAAAAGGGACTTAGGGAAAAATAGCTGAGTTTCCATTAACCAAATTCCTTGGAACCAAAGGAAAATTGTGCACTTTGTTGCACATCAAAAATAGGAACGGCAAATATTAAAACAGCGAAGTATCACATTTAATAATCACGAGGTGAGGCTTAATGATAAACTACTCTATCTACATATGCACATCATGTACTTGCAAAAAATAACAGACTATTAGAGCAAAACTTAAGGAACTATGAATGCTAATTAGCTAGTTTATCTAAAATGTCTACCTGTTCTTTTTTTTTTTTTTGAGATGGAGTCTCACTGTTTCGCCCAGGCTGGACTGCAGTGGTGCTATCTCAGCTCACTGCAAGCTCCGCCTCCCAGGTTCACGCCATTCTCCTGCCTCAGCCTCCCAAGTAGCCGGGACTACAGGCGCCCGCCACCGCGCCCAGCTAATTTTTTGTATTTTTAGTAGAGACAGGGTTTCACCATGTTAGCCCGGATGGTCTCGATCTCCTGACCTCGTGATCTGCCTGCCTCGGCCTCCCAAAGTGCTGGGATTACGGGCGTGAGCCACCGCACCCGGCCTACCTGTTCTTAATTACCTTTTATTTTCCTAAGAAGTAAGCTTGAATCTGGCCTTAATTACTTTTGTTTTGTTTTGTTTGTTTTGTTTTGTGAGACAGAGTCTGGCTCTGTTACCCAGGCTGGAGTGCAATGGCATGATCTCAACTCACTGCACCCTCTGCCTCCCGGGTTCAAGTGATTCTCCTGCCTAAGCCTCCCAAGTAGCTGGGATTACAGGCATGCACCACCACGCCTGACTAATTTTTGTATTTTTAGTAGAGGCGTGGTTTCACCATGTTAGCCAGGCTGGTCTCGAACTCCTGACCTCAGGTGATTGGCCTGCCTCGGCCTCCCAAAGTGCTGGAATTGCAGGTGTGAGCCACTGTGCCCAGCCTCTTAATTGCTTCTTAATCAACCTGACTTTCTCTGAGTTCTCAGAGGAATAGGACATTCAAATTTACCTTAAACTCTTTTAAACAAAAACCATGAGAACATAAACCCAATACAGATGCTTTGAAGCTACAGAGTATCAAAAGCCATTTTTAGTTGAATTCTATTTAATGATCTTCTCCTCAGTTTTTTTCTTTTTCAAAGCCTGTTTCCAACATAATTAGAGAGAAGGCATGATGCTAAAATTTCCTAGTTTGTTCTCAAAAATGTCCCTTCTTACTTTCTTGATGCTTTTTTGCATGGCAGAGAGAAAAGGGCCATGTTGTTGCAGGGTCCCTATGAGTAGAAACATTTTACTTAATGTTAGAAAGCTGTGGTTACCTTGGTGGGGAGTAGCTACCTTGCTCAGGAAGCTCCCCCTGGTTGCGTCTCTGGGAATCAGCCCTCAGTTAACCAGGCAGTTCTCCATTTATTGTATTTATGGCTTAACTTTAACAGAGACTTCTTTTAAAGGGACCTGGAATAAACCAGTCTAACCCATTCTAGAATCTACTTTAAATTTCTTTTATTTACCAAGAGGGAAAGAAATAATCCCAGGTTGTTTGCAGATCAAAAATGTAGAACTGTTAGAAGAAAGGTGCTGGGAAAATTAGCAATGAAGTGAGAAAATGGTTTAAAGGAGACAACTGCACAGCAGCTGCTCCTCCAATGTGTGTTTTGCTGATGAAAATCTTTCGGAGGGGCTGCACTGGAACAAATCCATATTAGGAAATCTCAATTCTGTCTACGGCTAAGACGTACACGAAGTCAGTAGCACCTCAGGGTTTGTTTGTTTGTTTGTTTTTTTCTTGAATATTTCTCTTTGCTGTCTGTGTAACTGAATATATTAGAAAATTACTCATATTTTCCTTCAGCTTCCACAAAGAAATTTAGTTTAAGCAAGAGGAGAAAAGCAATTTCTAATTTGTTCATGGGTCTGCAAGTTCTGCAGAATCTGAGGAGAGAAGGATAAACTTATTGGTAAATAATTCACCCTCCCACCTCTCAGATAGAAACACTCCAGGCACACACAAAAATTCTCCATTTTGGAGAGCAGCCCAAACAGTGGCTCCTCCTTAACTGGCAAACTTTGCCCTAGAAGCTCCTTCACCTCCACCCCAGAGAGCTTCAGGGGAACCAGTGCTAGTCCACTCCAACGCCTGTCCCTACCTGCCCACTGGTTCCTAATGACCCAACAGTCCTCTGTTGCAGAGCTCTCCAGTTACGAGGAGGAAAACAGACACTATTCTCTGCCACCAACTCCCCATCCCAGCCAGCCTCCCAGCACACAAGAGCCTCTGCAAAGAAACCATAGTGCAAGCACATTTTCTTATGGAACTATCCTGGATCCCTCCTCTGTCCCATGCCTCAGGATTCTCATCCAAGCACCCTATTTCCCTTCCAACGTAGAGCCACGCCCTCATCATTTTCAACATTTTTTTTTTGGAGACAGGTGTGTTCTTGGTTATTCGACAACTCCATGATCAATGTGGTACTTTATTTAATACGTCTGATTTCACTAATGCACAAACAACCTTGCCTGAGGTTGGTATGATCATTCTCATCTTACACATGGAGAAGCTGAGACTCAGAGTTTCCAAGACACCCCAGGTCACAGTCACTGGCAAGGGCCGTCCCCAGATCTGAGCCTTCCGCGCAGCCCAGGCTGCTCCCAGCTGCACCGGGTTGCGGGTCTCACTCTTCTCCGGGGCCAACGTCTTTATAACCCGTAATAATTTTAACTGATTATTTTATGCCTTGGAAGAGCTCAATTTTGAGACTGCGGTTGAAGCTTTCACATCAGGAAATGCTCACACCATGGACCAGAGAGGGTTTAGAGCCATTCTATCCTAAGGTCCCCATCCCTGCAGCGAGAGAAGGGTCAGAAGTGAGCGGGCAGAGGACGCGTTCCCTGCTGGCTGCTGGCGGCACTAGGGGCTCCTGGCAACGACGCCTGTGAGCCGCGCCTTTCCAGCGCGCATCAAACCCAGCTTTCAGACACTGAGGGTGACATCCTGTGAGGAAGACAGCAGCAGTTATTGGAAAGGGGCCGGGTGAAGTCCTGAAGTACTGATTGCTTAGGCTCCACGCACCACGCTGGGTAGACCCTTTCTTCAAGGCAGCTTCTGAGTTGGACATGCCCATTTTGCGGATGGGGGATGAAGGCTTCTGAATGTTAACTAAGCCGCCACGCTGAAGAGCCAGGATGATTTGGACCCCCAGCTGCCTTCCCAAGCCCACCTTCTGCTGGTCCACCTCCTCATCCCAGGATCTAAGGAACCTGAGGGAAACGAGAGCCCTGTATTAGTAAAGGTTTCCCAGAGAATAAATAGTTATAGATCAATAGCTATGAGGAGATTTATTATAGGAATTGGCTCATGTGGTTATGGAGACTGAGAAGTACTCCCATCTGCTGGCTGCAAGCTGGAGAACCAGAAAAGCCAGTGGTGTAATTTGGTTCAAGTCCAACAGGGTGAGAATTGGGCTAGCCTTGGGGGGACAGAGGGTGGGGGGATCTGTGTAAGTCCCAGGATTTGAAGGCCTGAGAACCAGGGCACAGATGTCCAAGGAGAAGATGGATGTCCCAGCTCAAGTAGAGAGAGTGAATTCATCCTTCCTCCACCTTTTTTTTCTATTCGGGCCCTCAGTGGATTGGACGGTGCCCACCCACACGGTTGAGAGCAGATCTTCACCCAATCCACTGAGTCCAGTTCCAACCTCTAGGGGACAGCCTCACAGACACACCTAGGAATCATGTTCTACCCGCTGTGTGAGTATCCCTTAGCCTAGTCAGGGTGACAAATTTAGCCACCACTAGCCCTCTGTACAAGGCCACTGCCCCACTCCCTGGGCTGGCTTCTGATGCTGCCTGCAGGCCAAAGCACCAAGATCCTGGCTAGGGTCCCCATCCTCTGAGCCATGCAAGGACATTCCTTCCCTCCTGTCTAAAGCCCTTCACCCTTCTAACCACTCAGCTCCGGTGGCCAAGGCTTTGAGGGGGTAGCAGAGAAAGCTGTGTATTCAAACCCCTGTAAGAGGATGTCCTAAGTTTGTCTTGGATGGAACTAAACCATCCCACATCCATAACTGTGGGATCCCTGCCATCCCAGAATTATCTTATATTCACAACTCTGACTTAAGGCACAAACAGAAGCTACTGTCTGACACATTGGCCCTTGGCTGGTACACACAGATTTGAACCATCTGTTGGGCAGTTTGCCCGAGGCTTGTCTTGCTTTTGGCAGCCCATATTTATCTACAATGGGTCTCTGATATGAGGGTAGGCTTTGCTGGAGGCCAGGGTAACAGAGCGTAGGAATTAGGCATGTGTCTCCTTCCTTGATTTTCCAAGATGCCTTTACAGAATCCTCAACCTGCTGACACTTGCTGACTAGTAAAGCACTTCCCTTTTCTACAATTGTACTTATGAATATCAGATAAAGGCAGGAAAGGTTGGGAGCATGCGAAAGAGCCCCTAGCAGCTGTGTGGGGAAGCAGACAGCTCCCCTGTGGGGCCTGTGATGGTGCATTCGTATCACAGTCTTGTGTGCAAAGAGACCCGGACTGTTCTTCCCACTTGCTGGAACAAAGAGGTGGCACATCTTGTTGAAGGTAAAAAGAGCCAAAGGCTTAGAAGGAACTTCCATGAGACTCTCCCTCTCCTCTATTGGTGCTCATTCAGCTGAGAATATGTACAATGATATCCTGGCCTGGGATAAAACAGACCAGGTGCTAAGAGAATCACTGATGTCACATGATATCATTGAAATGTTTGGGGCAGGGTGTCCTCCCTCCGGGCCTTGCCAGGTACCCCTCCACTCTGCTGCTCCATCTCACTCCTGCTGACTCATCCACCATGGAACAATCCAGAAAAGCATGAGAAAAGCACTTGGCACTTCTTGTATGGGAAGACATCATGGTGGCCACATCCCCCATGGGTGTTCCTATCTTCTGCGCCAGAGCTGCAGAGAACCCAAGCGGTGGCTGCGGCACTCACTGCCTACCCTGCCTCCTCCATTCCCGTCTTCACAAAGCTGCCAACTGTCTTCCAAAGGGAATAAAAAATAAAAGCAGAGTGAACTTGACATCCTATACCTTCCAGCATTATCCCTCTGAACAAAGTAGAAATGGTGCAACAGCTGAAGGAAAGGACTCAGAGAGGAGAGAACGGAAGAATGATGAGATGTGATGAGTTGGTGAAGTCAGGCCCCAGGAAATCCCACACCAGCAGCATCAATCCGCCTCCTGTATCCAATGCTGAGGGATCAAAACTTGGAGCCCAGGGCTGGAGCCTTGGGATTCCTCCCCAAATCACACTGGCATGACTGTGTGCAACCCCGGAGTTGGGCTCATGTTTCTTCTAGAATCGTAGAATATAAGGCACAATTTATTCTATCCTTTCATCTTCCTGCTTTAAGTTTAGAAATTGCTGGTGGCTTTCCCTTAAAGGGAGTATATTTAAATTATTTTGTATTAAGTTTTTAAGTTTCTTAAGGCAAAATATTGATGGTACCATCACCATCTTGGTCTGAAAGTCATGTTCACATTATAGAAAAGACTTTTGCTAGACTGAGTCTTCCTCAGTCAAAGATTATATCTTGAAAGTATATACTAGGTTAAGCAACATTTTTGAAATGTTATCATACTTTAATCAGAATTTCACACACAACACATTAAGAGTAGCAATGGTGAAGTCAATGTCCTTATTTTCAAAAAAGCATTTTTCTCCAGTTTATTTTTATGGACATAATGTTCACTTCCATTCAAGAACATCTCTTGATAAGTAGAAATAATTTTTCAGGCAAAAACCTGATGTTCTAAGTTCAATAATAACCTGTTTCTACACTATGCCAAATTCTGGTATGAAGAGAATTTCTACTGACATGGTAATTTTTTTCACACATTTTATGATTTTTAAAAAAATAGCCAGGTGTGGTGGCTCACGCCTGTAATCCTAGCACTTTGGGAGGCTGAGGTGTGTGGATTGCATCAGCCCAGGGGTTTAAGACTATCCTGGGCAACAGTGAGACCCTGTCTCTATTAAAAAAAAATCATAGGATATCCAATAGTCAAGAGTTCTCTGGTTTCAAATGTCTGCCAGAAAAATAATCTACAAATCAACTTGTCTAAAGCAAAAGTCATTATTCATGATAGCTGCCACCAATTTCTAACTATTATGTTGTTGATAACAGCATATAGCAAGTCAGTCAATTCAGTTATTGGGAATATTTTCAGCTCTTAATGTTGGTATGTGTGCAGCATAGGGTTAAGACTGTGGGTGTAGGATTCACACTTCCTAAGTTCAAATCTTTGTTTACTATTTACTAACTGTCCAAACTTGGGCAATCGACTAAACTGCAATTTCCTTATCTTTAAAATGGAGATAGCATATTCCTCCTAGAGTTATTTTAAGGATTAAACAGGCAAGTAAGACCTAAGGCGATTATTGCAATGCTGAAAAAGCCTTATCAATTTCTCTTATTATATTTCTCAAACTGTGTAGATCATGCTTGGAGAATGAAGTGTTTAAGTTGGTCAATTGAAAATCTTTTCAGAAAATTAAATACCTTTGCTGTTAATAAGTCAAATCAATGTTAATAGTATTCTTCTATGTATGTCCATAGCTTTGAATTGTAATCCAGCCTATAGCCCGTATCATTTTGTTTGAGTTTTTAACAATAGACTTAATTTTTAAAGAACAGTTTCAGAGTTTCAGAACAGTTGATAAAACAGTAGAGTTCCCATATGCCTGTACCGAGTTTCCCCCATGGCTATCATCTTAAATTACTGTGGCATATTTGTTACAATTAATGAACCAATATTGATACATTATTATTATTAGCTAACGTCCATGCTTTACTCAGATTTCTTTATTTTTACCTAATGTCCTATTTAGGTGTTAGAAACCCATCCAGAATATCACATTACACTTAGTCACCATGTTCCCTTAGGCTCCTCTTGGATGTGACAGTTTCTCAGACTTTCCTTTTTTTATGACCTTAATAATTTTGAGGCATATTGGTCAAGTAGTTTGCAGGATGCCCCTCTAATGGAATTTTACACTTTTCTCATGATTAGGCTGGGGTTATGGGTTTTGAGGAGGAGGACCCTGAAGGTAATGTGCCATTTTCATCACATATCAAGGGAACATACTATCATCATGACCTTTCGCTGTTGATGTTGACCTTGATGACTGAAGACGTGTTTGTTAGATTTCTCCACTGCAAGGTTACCCTTCACCCCGTCCCTTTACCACACTGTGCTCTCTGTAAGGAAGTCACTATGAGCAGCCCACACTTAGGAGTGAAAATGTATGCCCCCCTCCTTGAGAGCACAGTATCTACATCAATTATTTGGAATTCTTCAACATGGAATATTTGCCTCATCTTCCCTATTTATTCAGTAATTTATTTATACAAGTATATTTTGTTTTATAATCCACCATCATTTTATTTGTTTTGTTGTTCAAACTGTGTTCCTAGTGTAAAGAAAAGATAAATATTTAAGGTGATGGTATCTGATTATCCTGATTTGATTATATGGATGTATCAGATTATCACATGTACCCCCAAAATATGTATATCTAGTATGTATCAATTAAATAATCATTCCAGTTTTGTCATTGGGAGCTCTTTCACACACACAGAGCTCTTCTGTGGTCCTTTTGACATATTCCCATCAATGCTTTTTAAAACAATAACAACAACAAAACCAACACTTTCTTACTTTCAAGCACTACAAGATGCTCCAATTTCATCTTGTATATTTTCTGCCCCAGTCCTTGATAGCAATTTCTCCAAGGAGCCTTGCTTCCTTTTACTGAAGAATGGCATCAAAAACTGAGATCTGGGAGCTAGGTGTGCTAGTTGCTACTTGGTGTTATTTTATTCAGGTACTTTCACCTCACAAAGCAAGGAAATATATGAATGTATACTCACCTGTATATAAAACGTAGCTATAAATATTTCTATGTGTAACCATTTACCTCTATATTAAGCTAGACATGAGTTCCTACTGATCTCTCCAACTGTAATCCTTTACCACATGGATCATTCTATTCTCCTAATTCCCTTGCTTGTCTGTAAAGTTTCACCCCAAAAGAGAGAAATCTTTTTCCCAACATTTGCCATTCATTTACTCAATTATTTAATTCCTCTATATATATATATATATATATGAGTATCAGAATTATTGACCCATGGGAAGCAATATTATCAACTACAGTACAGTGCTTAAATTCAGTTCTTTTCAATTTTAGTATTACACACTAAAACATTTCCAAAGTTACTGAGGTCAGCATCTTTCTGCCCCCCTCACTTCAATGGGGTTGAACATTATCATTTTTAACCAATAAACAAACAACTGGATGTTAATACAAACGGAACTTCATGTTCACATGTCTATACAAACAAACATTTCACTTGTTTAGAAAAAAGTAAGTTATAGAATAAAAGATAAAATATTAACATTTTATATAAATATAAGATCTGATGTAAATTGTCTTCAATAAAGTGTTCATATCCCACATATTTTATCAAGCTTGCCAAATATTGTTCATGCAATCTATCAACTGTAATTCACCTTGGCTTTTGCTAATTACAAAAGTGTTCTGGCCAGGCTTGGTGGCTTATGCCTGTAATCCCAGCACTTTGGGAGGCTGAGGCAGGTGAATCACCTGAGGTCAGGAGTTTGAGACCAGCCTGGCCAACATGGTGAAACCCCATCTCTACTAAAAATACAAAAATTAACTGGGTGTAGTGGCAGATGCTTCTAATCCCACCTTCTCAGGAGGCTGAGGCAGGAGAATTGCTTGAACCCGAGAGGCAGATGTTGCAGTGAGCTGAGATTATGCCATTGCACTCCAGCCTGGGTGACACAGCAAGACTCTGTTTCAAAAGAAAAAAAGAAAGGTTATCCTTTCTGACCACTGCTTTTAAATCTCCACTTTATTTTTTCCTGGGAAATAAACTTTAGGCACTTGAACCACAGCAAGCCTTGACCTCAGCCTGGAATAAACCACACTAATTTGTTGAACCCCAGGCTAATTTGTTGAATCCTCTCTCTGTGTATGTGTATTGCTTTTTTTTTTTTTTTTTTTTTTGAGACGGAGTCTCGCTCTGTCGCCCAGGCTGGAGTGCAGTGGCGCGCTCTCGGCTCACTGCAAGCTCCGCCTCCCAGGTTCACGCCATTCTCCTGCCTCAGCCTCTCCGAGTAGCTGGGACTACAGGCGCCCGCCACTACGCCCGGCTAATTTTTTTGTATTTTTAGTAGAGACGGGGTTTCACCGTGGTCTCGATCTCCTGACCTCGTGATCCGCCCGCCTCGGCCTCCCAAAGTGCTGGGATTACAAGCGTGAGCCACCGCGCCCGGCTGCTTTTTAAATTTACAAATGAGACTAATATTTTCCTACCTTGCCACCTACATCAATATGTTTATATCATCTACACTTACATATTTATATCTATATCCACTCTTTTTAAATTTTGAGTTCTGGGGTACATATGCAGGATGTGCAGGTTTGTTACATAGGTAAATGTGTGCCATGGTAGTTTGCTGTACCAGTCAACCCATCACCTAGGTATTGAGCCCAGCTGCATTAGCTATTTTTCCCAATGCTCTCCCTCCCCCAACCCCACCCCCCGACAGGCCCCTGTGTGTGTTGTTCCCCTCCCTGTGTTCATGTATTCTCATTGTTCAGCTCCCACTTATAAGTGAGAACATATGGTGTTTGATTTTCTGTTCCTGCATTAGTTTGCTGAGGATAATGGCTTCCAGCTCCATCCATATCCCTGCAAAGGACATGATTTCATCCCTTTTTGTGGCTTCATAGTATTCCATGGTATATACATACCACATTTTCTTTATCCAATCTATCATTGATGGGCATTTGTGTTGATTCCATGTCTTTGCTATTGTGAATAGTGCTGCAATGAACATACGTGTGCATATATCTTTGTAACAGAATTATTTATATTCCTTTGGTTATATGCCCAGTAATGGGATTGCTGGGTCAAATGGTATTTCTGGTTCTAGATTTTTGAAGAATCACCACACTGTCTCCCACAGTGGTTGAACTAATTTACATTCCCACCAACAGTGTAAAAGCGTTCCTATTTCTCCACAGCGTTGCCATCATCTGTTGTTTCTTGACTTTTTAATAATCACCATTCTGACTGGCATGAGATGATATCTCATTGTGGTTTTGATCTGCATTTCTCTAATGATCAGTGATGTTGAGCTTTTTTTCATGTTTGTTGGCTGCATGAATGTCTTCTTTTGAAAAGTGTCTTTTTCATGTACTTTGCCCACTTTTTAATGGAGTTGTTTGTTTCTTTCTTGTAAATGTGTTTAAGTTCCTTGTAGACTCTGGATATTAGACCTTTGTCAGATAAATAGATGACAAAATTTTTCTCCCACTCTGTAGATTGCCTGTTCGCTCTGATAATAGCTTCCTTTTTTTTTTTTTTTTTTTTTTTTTTTGAGATGGGGTCTCGCCCTGTTGCCCAAGCTGGAGTACAATGGCGGAATCTCGGCTCACTGCAACCTCTGCCTCCCAGGTTCAAGCGATTCTCCTGCCTCAGCCTCCTGAGTAGCTGGGATTACAGGTGTGCACCACCATGCCTGGCTAATTTTTTGCATCTTTAGTAGAGATGGGGTTTCACCACATTGGCCAGGCTGGTCTCAAACTCCTGACCTCATGATCCACCCACTTTGGCCTCCCAAAGTGCTGGGATTACAGGCATGAGCCACCATGCCCAGCCTCTGATGACAGTTTCTTTTGCTGTGCAGAAGCTCTTTAGTTTAATTAGGTCCCATTTGTCAATTTTTGCTTTTGTAGCAATTACTTTTGGTGATTTCACCATGAAATATTTGCCCATGCCTATTCCCTGAATAGTACTGCCTAGATTTTCTTCTAGGGTTTTTATAGTTTTGGGGTTTAGGTTTAGGTCTTTAATCCATCTTGAGTTAATTTTTGTATAAGGTGTAAGGAAGGGGTCCAGCTTCAATTTTCTGCATATGGCTAGCCAGTTCTCCCAGCACCACTTATTAAATAGGGAATCCTTTCCCCATTGCTTGTTTTTGTCAGGTTTGTCAAAGATCAGATGGTCATAGATGTGCAGAATTATTTCTGAGTTCTCTATTTTGTTCATTGGTCTACGTGTTTGTTTTTGTACCAGTATCATGCTATTTTGGTTGTTGTCCCCTTGTAGCATAGTTTGAAGTCTGGTAGCATGATGCTTGCAGCTTTGTTCTTTTTCCTTAGGATTATCCTGGCTATATGAGATCTTTTTTGGTTCCATATGAATTTTAAAATAGTTTCTTCTAATTCTGTGAAGAACATCAATGGTAGTTTAAGGGGAATAGTATTTAATCTATAAATTACTTTGGGCAGTATGGCCAATTTCATGACATTGATTCTTCCTATCCATGAGCATGGAATGTTTTCACATTTGTTTGTGTTCTCTCTGATTTCCTTGAGTAGTGGTTTGTAGCTCTCCTTAAAGAGGTCCTTCACTTCCCTTGTTAGCTGTATTCCTAGGTATTTTATTCTCTTTGTAGCAATTGTGAATGGGAGTTCATTCATGATTTGACTCTCTACTTGCCTCTTGGTGGTATATAGGAATGCTTATGACTTTTGCACATTGATTTTGTATCCTGAGACTTTGCTAAAGTTGCTTATCAGCTTAAGAAGCTTTGGGGCTGAGACGAAGGGATTTTCTAGATATAGGATCATGTCATCTGCAAACAAAGACAATTTTACTTCCTCTAAGAAAAAAGAATCAAATAGACACAATAAAAAAATGATAAAGGGGATATCACCACTGACCCCAAAGAAATACAAACAACCATCAGAGAATGCTATAAACATCTCTATCCAAATAAACTAGAAAATCTAGAAGAAATGGATAAATTCCTGGACACACACACCCTTCCAAGACTGAAACTGAAAGAAGTTGAATCCCTGAATAGACAAATAACAAGTTCTGAAATTGAGGCAGTAATAAATAGCCTACCAACCAGAAAAAGTTCAGGACCAGATGGATTTACAGCTGAATTCTACCAGAAATACAAAAAGGAGCTGATATCCTTTCTTCTGAAACTATTCCAAATAATTGAAAAGGAGAGACTCCTCCCTAACTCATTCTATGAGGCCAGCATCATCATGATACCAAAATCTGGCAGGTATAAAACAAAAAAAGAAGACTTCAGGCCAATATCCCTGATGAACATTGATGAAAAAATTATCGCTAAAATACTGGCAAACCAAATACGCAGAAAATCAAAAAACTTATCCACCACGATCAAGTTGGCATCGTCCCTGGGATACAAGGCTGGTTCAACATATGCAAATCAATTAACGTAATTCATCACATAAAGACATCTAAAAACAAAAACCAAATTATTATCTCAATAGACACAGAAAAGTTCTTCAATAAAATTCAAAATCCCTTCATGTTAAAAATTCTCAATAAAGTAGGTACTGAAGGAACATACCTCAAAATAATAAGAGCCATTTATGACAAACTGACAGCCAATATCATACTGAATGGGCCAAAGCTGGAAACATTCCCCTTGAAAACTGGCACAAGACAAGGATGCTCTCTCTCACCACTCCCATCCAACATAGTATTGGAAGTTCTGGCCAGGGCAATAACGCAAGAGAAAGAAAGAAAGGGTATTCTATATCCACTTTTACTCAAATTCTTTTAAACCTCAAATTGTAAAAGACTACTGTCAAAGCTAAAACAAAATTATGTTGGGGATTTATGCCATATATCACTGCAATGAGGTAGAACTTCAGGAACTGTTAGCTCCTAACCGTTTAGTCAAAGAGATATATTAAATATACTGATTTTAAAGTCATCCCTCTGACTTCCTGAACCAACGAATATTTTTCCTGAAGGCATACAAAATTCAAAATTAAATAAAAAGGTATTTTTGAAAATAACTACCACATTTCTGAAATGAGAATGGGGCAGCACAGATGCACGTTGACAGCTACCTCCATCGTTTAAAAGGGAGTTTCTGAGGCAGTTCTAATGAAGTGGCAATTTTGCAGATAATGTAAAATTCAAAAACACTAAGGAGATGTTAGGCACAAACACGCCAAGCACATAAAGCAGCATCTGGCAGTTTCCCTTTGGAGGCCTCGTGTGCCAGCATTTCACTTAGATAAGAAAAAAGTCCCCTATTTTCAGCAATCTTCTTAAATGCTTTAATTTGACACTATCTGAAAGTGATACTTAAGTTGTGGTAAATCACATTTAATTGCAGCAGCCTACTCTCTATTATTTCACTATTGCTTCCATTTCTCTCTAAGTTCTCAAAGACCTCATGGAAAATAAAATGTTCCTTAATGGAAGTGCTTTCATTCTCAGTGCCTTTTTGCCCATTTTGGTCAATTATTTTGACATATGCTAAAGCAGTAGCAGTCATATTAAAAGGCCAAGTAAAGCTGAAAAGTATAACTCATCTCTAAGAACATTTGGCTGTGTTTCTATATTACCTGCTTAAAGCGTCTAAATCTTGTTTTTAGCCACTCTCCTGGTTCTCTACCTCTAATGTTGGAGTAATGAGTTCGTGAAGTGCCTGCCAGCCATGAGGACTAGGGGCTCGGGGTACAGATAAAGAAGACACAGACCCTGCCCTCCAAGAGGCTGCAGGAAAGAAGGACAGGCCAATCAGTGCTCCTGAGACAGGGTGGCCCCGCTTCTGAGTCTTCTGTTTACTGAGAGCCTTTGTGCTGGATACTGGGCTGCTCCTCCACATTCATTACTATCTGACATGGTTTGGATCTGTGTGTCCACCCAAATCGCATGTTCAATTGTAATCCCCAGTGTTGGAGGTGGGGCCTGGTGGGAGGTGATTGGACATAGGGCCACTTTCTAATGGTTTGGCACCATCCTTCTAGTGCTGTTCTCATGATAGACTTCTCACAAGACCTGGTTGTTTACAAGTGTGTAGCACCCTCCCCATCTCTCTTCCTCCTGATCCAGCCATGTAAGACAAGCCTGCTTCCCCTTCTCCATACTTCTCTTTACACCATGATTGTAAGTTTCCTGAGGCTTCCCCAGCCATGTTTCCTATACAGCCTGTGGATTCATGAACCAATTAAACGTCTTTTCTTTATAAATTACCTAGGCTCAGGTATTTCTTTATAGCAGTGTGAAAAAAAAACTAAAACAGTCCCTCCTGACAGCAATGTCATGATGCAGGAAGAGAGCCTTACATTTAGGTAAGGATGCTTGGTCCTCTGAACATACTGGTCCTTTTTATAGGTCCATGGTTCAGGCCACCTTAAAGAGGCAACTTGGGTGTTCTCCATCCAAGCATGGACATGGGAATTTTGAGAAATAAGACTCTGGGCTCTGGAGGTTCTTGTTCTCTGGTTATCCCATCTGAAGTCCAGCTACCTCTGGAGAACAGCAAGTGGATGTGGATGAATTAGTTCTCAGTGATTCCTAGAGCTGGGTCCCAGTCTTGGGATGCAATTGAAGCCTCTTTCCTCTTCATTAGGCCCATTTACTGAAGAGCCTGAGTTTCAGAGGAGTTAGTGGACTTGCTCAGGTCTTGACAGATAGTTGGAACTGAAAGCTAAGTTTCTCCAGACCACGACAGAGGTTGCCATGGAGGTGCAGAGAAGATAATGAAAATCATGGTGGTAGATGGAGGTGGAAGAGGTAGCTGGTAAAACAGAGTAGGCACCCCAGAAATTATGCTAAATCATTTATTTAATTATTTTTAGTAATTAATACATTCCTCCCCCTATATGACCAGAGTTCTTATAGCGTTGGGAGAAATCTTTGAAATTATGTGGATCATTCCTGGCCTCCCAAGACTGGCAGAGAGGCACTGAGGCTCTCCTTGGTCATCTTTAGGGATAAGGAGCTCATGCATGAATGGGGCTGGGGGTCCTTGGCAAATTCCGACCACTGGGGAATCCCTTATCAAAATTTACAAAGAGGAAGCAGGAAGCTCCTTATTTCCAGTGTATATCACTCTTAACTAAAGCTCAGAGAAATAAGATATTCTCTATGGCACTACTCAAAACCGTGTGCCATGATGAGTTGGCAGGATCAGAAGAAAGACCTTTTGTGGATGCCTACCTAGATGGTTGCAGTGGATACTGGAATTTGGGTTTAGAAAGAAAAGGACAAAGGGGATGCTACAAATAATGTCAAATTGATGCTTTCAGTTTGTGTGGGTCAATATTAGCTTGTTGGGAAACAAGTGCCATGTAGTCTGTGACATATTTAAGGCACTGATATCCTAAGAGTAAGGAAGAAATAGTGTTGAGCAATATTCATCAGAGAAGTGGGGTGTAAGAAAAGGCTACATATGGTCTGTGAGTCAGCATGCTGGGACTGAATTTCTAACCTCCTGGTTCTTAATTTCCTCATCTGTATAATGAGAGACTTGTTGAAGATCTTGCCAATATTCTACAGTGGGTTTTAATTTTTTTACATACTTGGTGAAAAAAAAAAACACATTTTTTCCCCTCAGTCTGATACTAGCTGGTCTAAGTCTCCATCCTTCTGGTTAGAGGAGCATTTTCCCTCAGTCATGTTTTCTACGAATCTCTAGGTGTCATGCAGTCTAGAACATTCAAGTAAGGATTCCTGGTCCTCTGAACACTTTGGTCCCTTTTAAAGGTCCATGGCGCCAGCTACCTTGAAGAGGCAACTTGGATGTTCTCCAGCTAAACTTGAACATGGGAATTTTCAGAAAAATGGGAGTTTGGGCTCTGGGGGTCCTGGTTCTCTGGTTAACCCATCTGAGGTCCAACTACCCTCTGGAGAACAGCAAGGAGACAGATTTGTTCTCTGTGATTCTTAGAGAGATGGCTCTCAGTCTTGGGAAGCAATGGAAGCCTCTTTCCTTTCTCATTAGGGCCATTTACACCTTTCCCAACTTTTGATTTATTCCTCCATGCCATACACTGAATCCATTGTCATCATATGCTTAATTTTTCTGTCACATAAGCCTTCAGTGAAGGATGTCTTTTGGGTGTCTGAAAAAATTCTGTTTTTAACCATATGTCAGTTTATCTTTGGTTGTGTGCTGAACATGGTATTTGTAAAATGCTTGTTGAAATAATTTGAGGGCAAGGATAATGTTACCTTCCTCTGAGGAGGATTTGATTTGTCTTTGCAAGGCACCTCAGGGAGCTTGCAATTCAAGATCAGGTTAATTCAAGCACAGGACTTTTTACCAAGCAACTTAGAAATATTTAAATAATTGAACAATTGATACATCTGTACAGGTGCCTCCCAAAAGAATATCAGCCCTAAATGCCCCCAATACTTAGAAAGGTTAAGTTCTTGTTAATATGGCTATATAACATATCACTCCCAAATTTAGGATTTGAAACAATAATGATTATTTCTCATGGTTTCAGTGGGTTAGCTCAGAAGCAGCTCAGCTGGGTGGTTCAAACTCAGGGTCTCTCATGATGTTGCAGTCAGATGTGAGCAGGAACTGGAGGCTCCAATTCCAAGGTGGCCCACTTACAAGGCTGGCACAGTGGTGCTGGTGATCGGCAGGAACCCTTAGTTCTTCTCCATGTGGATCTGTAGATGAAGCTGCTCGAGAGTCCTTGGAGAGTGGTGGCTGGCTTCCCCAGAGAGAGCGATCTAAGAGGTGGAAGACACAATGCCTTTTGTGACCTAGCCTTGGAATTCATACCCCATCACTTCCTCCACATTCTATTGGTCACCCAGAGCCAGCCCTGATTCAATGTGCAAGGGAACTAACAAGGACATGAATACGAGGAGGTCGGAATCATCACAGGCTGTCTTGCAGACTGGTTACCACACACAGAAATTGGGACTTGAATCCAGGCCTCTCTGATGTCAAAGTCCTTGTACCTCACTGTGCTGCCCTCCCCAAGCAGCCTCTTGAATCTGTGGATCCCTCTAAGTGTAATGTCACCTTCAGCCTGCAACAGTACAGAATGGATAAAGTAGTGATATTAAACATGCTGTAAGAGAAGAAGAGAAGCCTAGGCTCCTTGAGCATGGTTATAAAATGGGGACCAGTGAGCAGAGGATGGGCTCAAGAAGAAGAATTGAGAGGGGCTTGGTTAACTATCCCCAACTGGACATTCTGCTTTTTGCTGTCCCTGGCATCAGCTATCAGAAAGTCTCTGTGGGTGAGTCTCTGAGCACTCTTTTATGCCATTAACTACACCCCTGCAAAGCTTCCGTTTGAAGGGTTTGGATTTTCTTAGGCAGTGCCAGGTTTTCAGAATAGAAATTGACTTGTTTCTCCCCCAGAAAGTCTATAGCCTACCGTGTTTAACCCCAACCTCTAGTAATAGCTCAATCCACGCTGATCCCCCAGGGTTTGCAGAACAGAGTCTCGGTTGGAAACGCTGCAGTGAGTAGCTTGCTGTTTTTCTCTTTTTCTTCCACTTTATTTTATATTGATATTTAATGAACGTTTCTTTGGTGGTATTGCTATGTTCATTATTTGAACTCTGAAAATTGAAGCCATAGAAAATAATTGTTGATTCACCACAGGGAGCCATATAAATATTGTTCTAAATTCTAATGACCATGACCATTGGGATTATTTTTTGTGAAGCAAATTTCCATTATTTTGAAAGCCCTCAAGTCAGTATCTTAGAAGGGCAGCTGTTTTCTTGGCTATTTTCAATCGGGTTTTCTTCTTTCTTCATTTTTCCTTCCCTCCTTACCACATTACACACCCTCCTTTTATTTCTTCCCTTGCCATTGTATTGTTTTTTGTTTGTTTGTTTTTGAGACAGAGTCTCACTCTATCACCCAGGCTGGAGTGCAGTGGTGAGATCTCAGCTCACTGCAACCTCCATCTCCTGAGTTCAAGCGATTCTTCTGCCTCAGCATCCCGAGTAGCTGGGACTACAAACGCACGCCACCACGTCCGACTAATTTTTGTATTTTTAGTAGAGACTGAGTTTCACCATATTGTCCAGGCTGGTCTCAAACTCCTGACCTCATGATCTGTACGTTTCGGCCTCCCAAAGTGCTGGAATTACAGGTGTGAGCCACCGCGCCCAGTCTGTATTGTTGTTGTTATTACTATTGTTAATATAAATGAGGCCTCAGGACTTAGAGCTTGACAACTAAATAATACCTGTGTACATCAGTTTGTATTTTCAGGTTGTTTTTACAAATATCATCTCATCTGATGCACATTATAACTGAGTGAGATAAACGGGACAAACTTCATCCCTATTTACAGATAAGGACAAAATCCCAAAGATTTGCAGAGCTACAGGGCTGGTTAGAGCAGGTCCCTCCTCCAAGAGCAGATCTCCCTCCCTTAGTGTTATCCCACACCTCCTGGGCCTGGGAAACCTAAAGATACTTTGTGAACGTATGTCTGTATTTATAGAAAGCTCTGCTAGTTAAAGAAACTACCCTAGACCAAGCTGTGCTCTAAGGGGCTGGTGAGCTCTGTTATTTTTAAAATTACTTTAAATATTTTTTCTTTTTAATTAAAAGAATGAGTCAAACATAGGATTACAGAAAATAATTTGGAACCAATCAGATTTATCTGAGGTGACATTTTGCCATAGATGCTTGAAGTCCATCCAACTCTCTTATGAAGCGAAATGTTACAGAAACAGCTCATTCTCTCCCTCCTCACTACTCCTTGCCTCCCTCCCAAGGCTACTTCCATCCTGAGTAGTTCTTTCTTCAGTTGCATGTTGTTCTACTGTTATATACAATAATGAGTCATAAGTCATATGCCATCAGCTTTGCATTTTGCAAGAATTTGCATGAATATTATGCTATTGCACATACAGACTTTAGGCTCACTGCTGAACAGTGCCCTGGGCTGCTTTCATTTTTCTGCATGTCTCACTCCTTTGGCTATGCCTGTTTGGTCTGGGAAAGAATATGGGGAATGTCCAAGATATTGGCAGTTTCTACAGCAGCAAGTGCTGGTTTCCATGACTGTGGTTCCCTAAGAGAGGCAGAAAAGCAGGGGACTAAGCTTCCACTGTGCACTTAATCTCAGGGCCATAGCCCAGGTAGGTTGTAAAGGCTGATGACATCCCAAGACAGGCTGGAACTTGAACTGACATTTTATAGAGGAAAACCAGGCCCAGAAAAGAGAATGGTTGCTTTAATGATGTCACACTTCCAGAAACTGGTAAAGTAGGAACCAGCTCAGAGCCTATGACACCTTTGTACTAAACACATTGCCTTTAGGCAGTCTTATTTTTCATCCAGCAAACAGCAGACCATCGATTTGATTTTTTTTTTTTCTTTGAAGACGGAGTCTCGCTCTGTTGCTCAGGCTGGAGTGCAGTGGCGCAAACCCGGATTTGATTGTTTTCTTGCCTCTGCTCCCCTGAGGAAAATGCCAGCAAACTATAAAATTTCATTCCCTGAGATCCTGGCAAGCTACATTGGATTTAGGTGTCTGCTGTTTCTGGTAGGCAGCAAGGATCTGAGTTCGGGGGAAGATCAGGTCACCGGGCTGAAGAGTAGGCCGAAGATCTTTTTACCTGGATCGCCCTCTGGTGGCAGATTCGATAACAACCGCTCTAATTCATCTGAAATGCAAAGTGGTTGCAGCTCAAGTTTTCCTTGCTCATTGTTTTTTAGCAGAGACGGGGTTTCACCGTGTTAGCCAGGACGATCTCGATCTCCTGACCTCGTGATCCTCCCACCTGGGCCTCCCAAAGTGCTGGGATTACAGGCGTGAGCCACCGCACCCGGCCTTCTTTTTCTTTTTAACTTTTTTATAGAACAAATTTTATTTTAAAAATAGAGACGAGGTCGTGCTATGTTGTCCAGGCTGATGTGGAATTCTTGGGCTCAAGCAATCCTCCCACCTTGGCCTCCCAATGCTGGATTACAGGCATGCGCCACCAGTAGTTTCCTTTAAATCAACAGAATAATAAATTTGGTCATGCTTCCAGGCCACCCACAGGTAGACACAGCTTAGCTTAGTCTCTACATAGACAAGACTCCTATATAAGAAAAATGTAAAGACGAGGCATTCCTCCGCTTGCTTTCTGAGGACACCCTATCCTGTATTTGAGTAGCCTTCAATAAACCTTCCCTCCCCACTGAACTCTGTGACTCGAGTCCCTCTTGGGACTTGCTCGTTCCTCATTAAAGCAGCCTTATGCCCACTCTATACAAGACACATTTACTTTAGCTGCATCCCTGAGATAATCGACTCCAAACCAATATTTCTGTGTGTCTGTCACAGTAACTGGAGCTGTGGCATGGAAAATAAGAAGAAAGCATTGTTCCTGACCCCAAGGAATTTAAGTTAACTGGGTGAGACGGGCATACAAGCAGCTGACCAGACTCAGAGTCAGTGTGGCCCTGAATGGACAGGCTGGGGGAATACAGAGGGAGGAGGCCTTGGTGGGGAAGCTAGTGTCTGAGTTCTCAAGGAGCAATGGGAATTCTGAGGTTGGGGAGGGGCAGGGACACTGGAGGAGGGGAGAACAGGGCATGGCCCCTCCCTCCCTCCCTGTTTCGCCTTCTCCTTGGGGCCTTGCTCTCTTTCTCTTCCTCTTTACTCACCCCAGTACCAATAGCCCTGCAATTCATGACCACCCGAAGTGTCCATTTTCTGGGAGAAGATTGGGCTTCTTAGCCTCTTCCTACAGACCTTTCTCTCTGCTTCTTCCCATGGGTCCTTCTGATGTCTGAATAGAATGACCAAGGCATAAATCTCAATCATCAAGGTTTATTAAGTCAGCTTGAGGGTGCTTCCGGGAAAAATACAAGCCACAGGTACATCTGTGGCTGTTTTTCTCGAGAGAGTTTCAGAGGATTTATTATTTACACATTTCCTTAAATGGGGGAAAGGCTTTTAGGAAAAAGGGCAGATAGGTGGTAAGGCGAATGGCTACATTCCTGCGAGACTCTAGCTACTGCCTGGTAAATCTACATTTTACAGAAGACAAATTGGATGTTTGAAAAGAAAAAGACAGTAAAGGAAGAGTCAAGTGTGCAGATGTCTCTGGGTAGGTAGAGGAATGAGTCTTGTCTTTATTCTGCACCTGCACTCCTATCTAAGCTTGAGATCAACATTATCAGCATGGAATCAACTTTAATTTTTAGGAGCTAGGCTGGGCACGGTGGCTCATGCCTGTAATCCCAGCACTTTGGGAAGCCAAGGCGGGCAGATCACTTGAGGTCAGGAATTCGAGACCAGCCCGGACGACATGGTGAAACTCCCTCTCTACTAAAAATACAAAAATTAAGGCCGGGTGCGGTGGCTCATGCCTGTAATCCCAGCACTTTGGGAGGTCAAGGCAAGTGGATCACCTAAGGTCAGGAGTTCGAGACCAGCCTGACCAACATGGTGAAACCCTGTATCTACTAAAAATACAACAATTAGCTGGGTGTGGTGGTGCATGCCTGTCCCAGCTACTCAGGAGGCTGAGACAGGATAATCACTTGAACCCAGGAGGCGGAGGTTGCAGTGAGCTGAGATCATGCCATTGCACTCCAGCCAGGGGAACAGGAATGAAATTCCTTCTCAAAAAAAAAAAAAAAAAAATTAGCCAGGCATGGTGGCATGCACCTGTAATCCCAGCTACTTGGAAGGCTGAGGCAGGAGAATCTCATGAACCCAGGGGGCAGAGGTTGCAGTGAGCCGAGATCGCATCACTGCATTCCAGCCTGGGCAAGAGAATGAGAGTTAGTCTCAAAAAAAAAAAAAAAAAAAAAATTAAGGGCTAGACTTAGTTTGTACACCTAAAGTTACAATTGGCATGTCCTTGTGTTGCCAAAAAAAAAGGGGTTCCAATCCAGACCCTAAGAGAAAGTTCTTGGATCTCGTGCAAGAGGGAATTCCAGGCGAGTCACAGAGTTCAGTGGGGAGGGAAGGTTTATTGAAGGCTACTCAAATACAGGGTAGGGTGTCCTCAGAAAGCAAGCAGAGGAATGCCTCGTCTTTATATTTTTCTTATATAGGAGTCTTATCTATGTAGAGACTAAGCTAAACTGTGTCTACCTGTGGGTGGCCTGGAAGCATGACCAAGTTTATTATTCTGTTGATTTAAAGGAAACTACTGGTGGCGCATGCCTGTAATCCAGCATTGGGAGGCCAAGGTGGGAGGATTGCTTGAGCCCAGGAATTCAATATCAGCCTGGACAACATAGCACGACCTCGATTCTGTTTTTAAACTAAAATTTGTTCTATAAAAAAATTAAAAAGAAAAAGAAGGCCGGGCGCGGTGGCTCACACCTGTAATCCCAGCACTTTGGGAGGCCCAGGTGGGAGGATCACGAGGTCAGGAGATCGAGATCGTCCTGGCTAACACGGTGAAACCCCGTCTCTACTAAAAATACAAAAAAATTAGCCAGGTGTCGTTGCAGGCGCCTGTAGTCCCAGCTACTCGGGAGGCTGAGGCAGGAGAATGGCGTGAACCCGGGAGGCGGAGCTTGCAGTGAGCGGAGTTCGCGCCACTGCACTCCAGCCTGGGGGACGGAGCGAGCCTCCGTCTCAAAAAAAGAAAAGAAAAGAAAAGAAAACTATTGGCTTGGTGCAATGACTAATTCCTGTAATCTCAGCACTTTGGGAGGCTGGCCAGCTGGCCAGGAAATTGCTTGAGTTCAGGAGTTCGAGACCAGCCTGAGCAACAAGGCAAAAACCTTATCTCTACTAAAAATACAAAAGTTAGCCTGTGTGATGGCACACGCCTGTGGCCCCAGCTACTCAGGAGGCTGAGGTGGAAGGCTCCCTTGAGCCGGGGAGGTGGAGTTTGTGGGGAGGCAGAGTTTGCAGTGAGCCAAGATCATAACATTTGCACTCCATTGCGGGCAAAAGAGTGAGACTCTGTTGGAAAAAAAAAAAAGAAAGAGAGAGATAGAAAGAAAGCAAGAGAGAGAGAAAGAAAGAAAGAAAAAAGAAAGAAAGAAAGAGAAAAGATAGAAAAAGAAGGAAAGGAATCTATCATTGACATTTTAGTGTGTGAGTACATCGAAGCATAATTATAATTATCTTGAAAGCTTATACTATTATGGGCATTGAGACATCTGGACTTTCTGCTGTTGTAGGAGGGTGTCCTTGCAGGTATCTCTGGGCTGTTTCCTCAATTGTAAATATCTTATGACCATAGTTTGTGATTGGCAAAGAATGTGCCTTCCTGGTTTTCAAATGGAGTTGATTTTAAAATGGTGTCGCCCTGGCTGTCCTATGTTCCTGTTTCCCTTGCTTGTGGGAGGCCAGCAAAGAATTTACTTATGAATCTGCCTGCCTAGCTGCCTGGCTGTCCATTTGCAGATTCTACAAAAAGAGTCTCTCAAAACTGCTACATCGGCAGGGCGTGTTGGCTCAAGCCTGTAATCCCAGCACTTTGGGAGGCTGAGGCGGATGGATCACGAGGTCAGGAGATCGAGACCATCCTGGCTAACACGGTGAAACTCCGTCTCTACTAAAAATACAAAAAATTAGCCGGGCGTGTTTACAGGCGCCTGTAGTCCCAGCTACTTGGGAGGCTGAGGCAGGAGAATGGCGTGAACCCGGGAGGCGGAGCTTGCAGTGAGCTGAGATCGCACCACTGCACAACAGCCTGGGTGACAGAGCACGACTCCGTCTCAAAAAAAAAACAAACCTGCTACATCAAAAGCAATTTTCTTCTCTGTCAGATGAATTCACAGAACTGAAAGAAGTTGCACAGTACGCTTCTGTGTAGTCTTTATGCGAAGATATTTCTTTTTTCACCTTAGGCCTAAATGCACTCCCATGCCCACTTGCAGATTCTACAAAAAGAGTGTTTCAAAACTGCTCCGTCAAAAGAAAGTTTCAACTCTTTGAGATGAATACACAGATCAGAAAGCAGTTTTACAGAATGCTTCTGTGTAGTTTTTATGGGAAGATATTTCATTTTTCACCATAGGCCTCAAAATGCTCCAAATGACCACTTGCAGATTCTACCAAAAGAGTGTTTCAAAACTGCTCAATCAAAAGAAAGGTTCAACTCTGTGAGATGAAATCACAGATCATAAAGGAGTTTCACAGACTGCTTCTGTGTAGTTTTTATTTGAAGATATTTCATTTTTCACCATAGGCCTCAAAGCGCTCCAAATGTCCAGTTGCAGATTCCACAAAAAAAGCCTTTCAAAACTGCTCAGTCAAAACAAAGGTTCATCTCCGTGAGACGAATGCACAGAATGGAAAGAAGTTTCACAGGATGCTTCTGTGTAGTTTTTATAGGAAGATATTTCTTTTTCAACTTAGGCCTCAATATTCTAATGTCCACTTGCAGATACTACAAAAAGAGTGTTTCAAAACTGCTCAATCAAAAGAAAGGTTCAACTCTCTGAGATGAATGCACAGATCAGAATGAAGTTTCACAGAATACTTCTGTGTAGTTTTTATTTGAAGATGTTTCGTTTTTCACCATAGGCTTCAATGCACTCCAAAAGTCCACTCACAGTTTCTACAAAAAGCCTGTTTTAAAACTGCTCAATCAAAAGAACGGTTCAACTCTGTGAGATGAATGCACAGATCAGAAAGAAGTTTCACAGAGTGATTCTGTGTAGTTTTTATTTGAAGATATTTCGATTTTCGCCATAGGCCTCAAAGCCCTCAAAATGTCCATTTGCAGATTCTACAAAAAGAGTCTCTCAAAACTGCTACATCAAAAGAAAGGTTCTTCTCTGTGAGATGAATGCACAGAACTGAAAGAAGTTACACAGTACGCTTCTGTGTAGTTTTCAGGTGAAGATATTTCTTTTTTCAACTTAGGCCTTAATGCTCTCCAAATGTCCAGTTGCAGATTCTACAAAAAGAGTGTTTCAAAACTGCTCAATCAAAAGAAAGGTTCAACTCTCTGAGATGAATACACATATCAGAAAGAAGTTTCACAGAATGCTTCTATGTAGTTTTTATGGGAAGATATTTCTTTTTCATCATAGGCCTCAAAAGGCTCCAAATGTCCACTTGCAGATTCTACCAAAAGAGTGTTTCAAAACTGCTCAATCCAAAGAAAGGTTCAACTCTCTGAGATGAATGTACAGATCAGAAAGTTGTTTCACAGAATGCTTCTGTGAAATTTTTATGGGTAGATATATCTTTTTTCATCATATGCCTCAAAGTGCTCCACCTCTCCACTTGCGGATTCCACAAAAAGAGCCTTTCAAAACTGCTAGGTCAAAACAAAGGTTCAACTCTGTGAGATGAATGCCCAGAACAGGAAGAAGTTTCAAAGTATGCTTCCGTGTAGTTTTTATGGGAAGATATTTCTTTTTTCAACTTAGGCCCCAATGCTCTCCGAATGTGCACTTGCAGATTGTACAAAAACAGTTTTTCAAAACTGCTCAATCAAAGAAAGGTTCAACTCTCTGAGATGAATGTACAGATCAGAAAGAAGTTTCATAGAATGCTTCTGTGTAGTTTTATTTGAAGATAATTCGTTTTTCACCACAGGCCTCAATGCGCTGCAAACGTACACTTGCAGCTTCTACAAAAAGAGGTTTTCAAAACTGCTCAATCAAAAGAAAGGTTCAACTCTCTGAGATGAATACACATATCAGGAAGAAGTTTCACAGAATGCTTCTGTGTAGTTTTTATGGGAAGATATTTCGTTTATCATCAATGGCCTCAAAACGCTCCAAATGTCCACTTGCAGATTCTACCAAAAGAGTGTTTCAAAACTGCTCAATCAAAAGAAAGGTTCAACTCTGTGAGATGAATGCACAGATCAGAAGGAAGTTTCACAGAATGCTTCTGTGTAGTTTTTATTTGAAGATCTTTCATTTTCGCCATAGGCCTCAAAGCCCTGCAAATGTCCATTGGCAGATTTTACAAAAAGAGTCTCTCAAAACTGCTACATCAAAAGAAAGGTTCTTCTCTGTGAGATGAATGCACAGAACCAAAAGAAGTTTCACAGTATGCTTCTGTGTAGTTTTTATGGGAAGTTATTTCTTTTTTCAACTTACGACTCAATGCTCTCCTAATGTCCACTTGCAGATTCTACAAAAAGAGTGTTTCAAAACTGCTCAATCAAAACAAATGTTCAACTCTGTGAGATGAATGTACAGATCAGAAAGAAGTTTCACAGAATGCTTCTGTGTAGTTCTTAATTGAAGATATTTCGTTTTTCACCACAGGCCTCAAAGCGCTCCAAATGTCCACTTGCAGATTCCACAAAAAGTGCCTTTCATAACTCCTCAGTCAAAACAAAGGTTCATGTCTGTGAGTTGAATGCACAGAACAGAAATAAGTTTCACAGTATGCTTCTGTGTAGTTTTTATGGGAAGATATTCCTTCTTTCAACTTAGGCCTCAATGCTCTCCTAATGTCCACTTCTAGTTTCTACAAAAAGAGTGTTTCAAAACTGCTCAATCAAAAGAAAGGTTCAACTCTCTGAGATGAATACACGTATCAGAAAGAAGTTTCACAGAATGCTTCTGTGTAGATTTTATGGGAAGATATTTTGTTTTTCATCATAGACCTCAAAACGCTCCAAATGTCCACTTGCAGATTCTACCAAAAGAATGTTTCAAAACTGCTCAATCAAAAGAAAGGTTCAACTCTGTGAGATGAATGCACAGATCAGAAGGAAGTTTCACTGAATGCTTCTGTGTAGTTTTTAATTGAAGAGGTTTTGTTTTTCACCACAGGCCTCAAAGCGCTCCAAATGTCCACTTGCAGATTCCACAAAAAGAGCCTTTCAAAACTGCTCTGTCAAAACAAAGGTTCATCTCTGTGAGATGAATGCACAGAACAGAAAGAAGTTTCACAGTATGCTTCTGTGTAGTTTTTATTTGAAGTTGTTTCTTTTTTCAACTTAGGCCACAATGCTCTCCTAATATTCACTTGCAGATTCTACAAAAAGAGTGTTTCAAAACTGTTCAATCAAAATAGAGGTTCAACTCTCTGAGATGAATGCACAGATCAGAAAGAACTTTCACAGAATGATTCTGTGTAGTTTTTATTTGAAGATATTTCATTTTTCACCGTAGGCCTCCATGCGCTCCAAATGTCCACTTGCAGTTTCTACAAAAGAGTGTCTCAAAACTGCTCAAAGAAAAGAAAGGTTCTTCTCTGTGAGATGAATGCACAGAACTGAAAGAAGTTTCACAGTTTGCTTCTGTGTAATTTTTCTGGGAAGATATTTCTTTTTTCAACTTAGTCCTCAATGCTCTCCTAATGTCCACTTGCAGATTCTACAAAAAGAGTGTTTCAAAACTGCTCAATCAAAAGAAAGGTTCAACTCTGTGAGATGAATCCACTGATCAGAAAGGAGTTTCACAGAATGGTTCTGTGTAGTTTTTATTTGAAGATATTTCGTTTTTCACCATAGGCTTCAAAGCGCTCCAAATGTCCACCTGCAGATTCCTCAAAAAAAGCTTTCAAAACTGCTCAGTCAAAAAAAAAGGTTCATCTCTGTGAGGTGAATGCACAAAACAGAAAGAAGTTTCACAGGATGCTTCTCTGTAGTTTTTATGGGAAGATATTTCTTTTTTCAACTTAGGCCTCAATGTTCTCCTAATGTCCACTTGCAGATACTACAAAAAGAGTGTTTCAAAACTGCTCAATCAAAAGAAATGTTCAACTTTCTGAGATGAATGCACAGATCAGAGAGAAGTTTCACAGAATACTTCTGTGTAGTTTTTATTTGAAGATATTTCGTTTATCACCATAGGCCTCAATGCACTCCAAATGTCCACTTGCAGTTTCTACAAAAGCCTGTTTCAAAACTGCTCAATCAACAGAGAGGTTCAACTCTGTGAGATGAATGCACAGATCAGAAAGAAGTTTCACAGAATGCTTCTGTGTAGTTTTTATTTGAAGATATATCCTTTTTCGCCATAGGCCTCAAAGCCCTCCAAATGCCCATTTGCAGACTCTACAAAAAGAGTCTCTCAAAACTGCTTCATCAAAAGAAAGGTTCTTCTCTGTGAGATGAATGCACAGGACAGATACAAGTTTCACAGTATGCTTCTGTGTAGTTTTTATGGGAAGTTATTCCTTTTTTCAACTTAGGCCGCAATGTTCTATTAATGTCCACTTGCTGATACTACAAAAAGAGTGTTTCAAAACTGCTCAATCAAAGGAAAATTTCAACTCTTTGTGATGAATGCACAGATCAGAAAGGAGTTTCACAGAGTGATTCTGTGTAGTTTTTATTTGAACATATTTCGAATTTCGCCATAGGCCTCAAAGCCCTCCAAATGTCCATTTGCAGATTCTACAAAAAGAGTCTCTCAAAACTGCTACATCAAAAGAAAGGTTCTTCTCTGTGAGATGAATGCACAGAAATGAAAGAAGTTTCACAGTACGCTTCTGTGTCGTTTCTATGCGAAGATATTTCTTTTTTCACCTTAGACCTCAATGCTCTCCAAATGTCCACTTGCAGATTCTACAAAAAGAGTGTTTCAAAACTGCTCAATCAAAAGAAAGGTTCAACTCTCTGAGATGAATGCACAGATCAGAAAGAACTTTCACAGAATGATTCTGTGTAGTTTTCATTTGAAGATATTTCGTTTTTCACTGTTTGGCCTCCATTCGCTCCAAATGTCCACTTGCAGTTTCTAGAAAAGAGTTTTTCAAAACTGCTCAATCAACAGAAAGGTTCAACTCTGTGAGATGAATGCACACATCAGAAATAAGTTTCACAGAATGCTTCTGTGTAGTTTTTATTTGAAGATATTTCGTTTTTCGCCATAGGCCTCAAAGCCCTGCAAATGTCCATTGGCAGATTCTACAGAAAGAGTCTCTCAAAACTGCTACATCAAAAGAAAGGTTCTTTTCTGTGAGATGATTGCACAGAACTGAAAGGAGTTTCAAAGTACGCTTCTGTGTAGTTTTTATGGGAAGATATTTCTTTTTTCAACTTAGTCCTCAATGCTCTCCTAATGTCCACTTGCAGATTCTACAAAAAGTGTGTTTCAAAACTGCCCAATCAAAAGAAAGGTTCAACTCTCTGAGATGAATGCACAGATCAGAATGAACTTTCACAGAATGCTTCTGTGTGGTTTTTATTTGAAGATATTTCGTTTTTCACCATAGGCCTCCATGCGCTCCAAATGTAAACTTACAGTTTCTACAAAAGAGTCTTTCAAAACTGCTCAATCAAAAGAAAGATTCAACTCTGTGAGATGAATGCACAGATCAGAAAAACGTTTCAGAGAATGCTTCTTTGTACTTTTTATTTGATGATATTTCATTTTTTGCCATAGGCCTCAAAGCCCTCCAAATGTCCATTTGCAGATTCTACAAAAAGTGTCTCTCAAAACAGCTACATCAAAAGAAAGGTCCTTCTCCTTGTGATGAATGCACAGAACTGAAAGAATTTTCACAGTACGCTTCTGTGTAGTTTTTTTTGCAAAGATATTTCTTTTTTAACCTTAGGCCTCAATGCTCTCTAAATTTCCACTTGCAGATTCTACAAAAAGAGTTTTTCAAAACTGCCCAATCCAAAGAAATGTTCAACTCTCAGAGATGAATACACAGATCAGAAAGAAGTTTCACAGAATGTTTCTGTGTAGTTTTTATGGGAAGATATATCGTTTTTTGCCATAGACCTCAATACGCTCCAATTGTCCACTCGCAGATGCTACAAAAAGACTGTTTCAAAACTGCACAATCAAAAGAAAGGTTCCACTCTGTGAGGTGAATGCACAGATCCGAAAGAGGTTTCACATAACGCTTCTGTGTAGGTTTTATCGGAAGCTATTTCGTTTCTCACAATAGGCCTCAAATACCTCGAAATATCCAATTGTGGATTCTTCAAAATGAGTGTTTCAAAACTGCTCCATCAAAAGAAGGATTCAACTCTGTGAGATTGATGTACAGATAAAGAAGAAGTTTCACGTAATGCTTCTGTGTAGTTTATCTTTGAAGATATTTTGTTTTTCACCATAGGCCTCAATGCACTACAAATGTCCAAATGCAGATTCTACAAAAAGAGTGTTTCAAAGCTGCTCAGTCAAAAGAAAGGTTCAACTCCATGAGATGAATGCACAGATCAGGAAGATGTTTCACAAAATGCTTCTGGATAGTTTTTATGGGGAGATGTTTCATTTTTCATGATAGGCCTCAAAGCACTCCAAACGTCCACTTGCAGATTCTACCAAAAGAGTGTTTCAAAACTGCTCAAACAAAAGAAAGGTTAAACTCTGTGAGTCGAATGCACAGATCAGAAAGAAGTTTCACAGAATGCTTCTCTACAGTTTTTATGGGAAGATATTTTGTTTCTCACCATAGGCCTCAAAGCACTCCAAATATCCAATTAGGGATTCTTCAAAATTAGTGTTTCAAAACTGCTTACCCAAAAGAAATGTTCAACTCTGTGATTTCTGCACAGATCAGGAAGAAGTTTCACAGAATGCTTCAGTGTAGTTCTTATGGGAAGATATTTCATTTTTCACCATAGGTCACAAAGCGCTCAAAACGTCCACTTGCTGATTGTACAAAAAGAGTGTTTCAAAACTGCTCAATCAAAAGACATTTTCAAATCTGTGAGACGAATGCCCAGATCAGGTAGAGGTTTCACAAAATGCTTCTGTAGAGTTTTAATGGGAAGACATTCCGGTTTTCAACATAGGCCTCAACACGCTCCAAATGTCCACTTGCAAATTATACAAAAAGCATATTTCAAAGCTGCACAATCAAAAGAAATGTTCAACTCTCTGAGATGAATTCACATATCAGGAAGAATTTTCTCAGAATGCTTCTGTGTAACTTTTATGGGAGGATGTTTCGTTTTTCAGGATAGGCCTCAATGCGCTCCAAATGTCCACTTGCAGATTCTACAAAAAGAGTGTTTCAAAACTGCTCAAACAAAAGAAAGGTTCAACTCTGTGAGATGAATGCATAGATCAGGAAGAAGTTTCACAGAATGCTTCTGTGTAGTTTTTATGGGAAGATATTTCATTTCTTACGATAGACCTCAAATTGCTCCAAATATCCAATTGCGGATTATTCAAAATGAGTGTTTCATAACTGCTCAATCAAAAGAAAGGTTCAATTCTGTGAGATTGATGTACAGATCAAGAAGTAGTTTCACAGAATGCTTCTGTGTAGTTTTTCTGTGAAGATATTTCGTTTTTCACCATAGGCTTCAATGTGCTACAAATGTCCAATTGCAAATTCTACAAAAAGAGTGTTTCAAGGCTGCTCAATCAAAAGAAGGGTTCAACTCCGTGAGATGAATGCGCAGATCAGGAAGATGTTTCACAGAATGCTTCTGGGTAGTTTTTATGGGGAGATGTTTCGTTTTTCACGATAGGCCTCAAAGCGCTCCAATTGTCCACTTGCAGATTCTAAAAAAACAGTGTTTCAAAACTGCTCAATCAAAAGAAAGGTTCAACTCTGTGAGATGGATTCACAGATCAGAAAGAAGTTGCACAGAATGCTCCTTTTGTAGTTTTTATGGGAAGATATTTCATTTCTCACCGTAGGCTTCAAAGCACTCCAAACGTGCACTTGAAGATTCTACAAAAAGCGTGTTTCAAAGCTGCTCAATCAAAAGAAACATTCAACACTGTGAGATGAACGCACAGATCAGAAACAAGTTTCACAGAATGCTTCTCTGTTGTTTTTATGGGAAGAAACTTCATTTCTCACCATAGGCTTCAAAGTGCTCCAAATATCCACTTGCGTATTCTACAAAAAGAGTGTTTCAAAACTGCTCAATCAAAAGAAACGTTCAACCCTGTGAGATGAATGCACAGAGCAGGAAGAAGATTCACAGAATGCTTCTGTGCAGTTTTTATGGGAAGATATTTCATTTTTCACCGTAGGCCTCAAAATGCTCGAAATGTCCACTTGCAGATTCTACCAAAAGAGTGTTTCAAAACTGCTCAATCAAAAGAAAGGTTCAACTCTGTGAGATGAATGCTCAGATCAGAAAGGAGTTTCACAGAATGCTTCTGTGTAGTTTTTATTTGAAGTTATTTCATTTTTCACCATAGGCCTCAAAGCGCTCCAAATGTCCAGTTGCAGATTCCACAAAAAGAGCCTTTCAAAACTGCTCAGTCAAAACAAAGGTTCATCTCCGTGAGATGAATGCACAGAACAGAAAGAAGTTTCACAGGATGCTTCTGTGTAGCTTTTATGGGAAGACATTTCTTTTTTCAACTTAGGCCTCAATGCTCTCCTAATGTCCACTTGCAGATTCTACAAAAGAGTGTTTCAAAACTGCTCAATCAAAAGAAAGGTTCACCTTTCTGAGATGAATTCACAGAACAGAAAGGAGTTTCACACAATGCTTCTGTGTAGTTTTTATTTGAAGATATTTCATTTTTCACAATAGGCCTCAAGGTGCTCCAAATGTCCCCTTGTAGTTTCTACAAAAAGAGTGTTTCAAAACTGCTCAATCCAAAGAAAGGTTCAACTCTCAGAGATGAATACACAGATCAGAAAGAAGTTTCACAGAATGCTTCTGTGTAGTTTTTATGGGAAGATATTTCGTTTTTAACCATAGGCCTCAATACGCTCCAAATGACCACTCGGAGATGCTACAAAAAGACTGTTTCAAAGCTGCACAATCAAAGGAAAGTTTCAACTCTGTGAGATGAAGGCACAGATCAGAAAGAAGTTTCACAGAATTCTTCTGTGTAGTTTTTATTTGAAGATATTTTGTTTTTCAACATAGGCCTCAAAGTGCTCCAAATGTCCACTTGCAGATTCCACTAAAAGAGCCTTTCAAAACTGCTCAGTCAAAACAAAGGTTCATCAATGTGAGGTGAACGCACAGAAGAGGAAGAAGTTTCACAGCATGCTTCTGTGTAGTTTCTATGGGAAGATATTTCTTTTTTCAACTTAGTCCTCAATACTCTCCTAATGTCCACTTGCAGATACTACAAAAATGGTGTTTCAAAACTGCTCAATCAAAAGAAAGGTTCAACTCTCTGAGATGAATGCACAGATCAAAAAGAACTTTCACAGAATGCTTCTGTGTAGTTTTTATTTGAAGATATTTCGTTTTTCACCGTAGGCCTCAATGCGCTCCAAATGTCCACTTGCAGTTTCTACAAAAAGAGTGTTTCAAAACTGCTCAATCAAAAGAAAGGCTCAACTCTGTGTGATGAATGCACAGATCAGAAAGAAGTTTTGCAGAATGCTTCTGTGTAGTTTTTATTTGAAGATATTTCATTTTTCACCATAGGCCTCAAAGCCCTGCAAATGTCCATTTGCAGATTCTACAAAAGGAGTCTCTCAAAATTGCTACATCAAAAGCAAAGTTCTTCTCTGTCAGATGAATGCACAGAAGTGAAAGAAGTTTCACAGAATGCTTCTGTGTAGTTTTTATGCGAAGATATATCTTTTTTCACCTTAGGCCTCAATGCTATCACAAGCCCACTTGCAGAATCCACAAAAAGAATGTTTGAAAACTGCTCAATCAAAAGAAAGTTTCAACTCTCTGAGATGAATCCACAGATCAGAAAGAAGTTTTACAGAATACTTCTGTGTAGTTTTCTGGGAAGATATTTTGTTTCTCACCACAGTCCTCAAAATGCTCCAAATGTCCACTTGCAGATTCTACCAAAAGAGTGTTTCAAAACTGCTCAATCAAAAGAAAGGTTCAACGCTGTGAGATGAATGCACAGATCAGAAAGGAGTTTAACAGAATGCTTCTGTGCAGTTTTATTTGAAGATATTTCGTTTTTCACCATAGGCCTCAAAGCGCTCCAAATGTCCAGTTGCAGATTCCACAAAAAGAGACTTTCAAAACTGCTCAGTCAAAACAAAGGTTCATCTTCATGAGACGAATGCACAGAACAGAAAGAAGTTTCACAGGATAATTCTGCGTAGTTTTTATGGGAAGATATTTCTTTTATCAACTTAGGTCTCAATACTCTCTTAATGTCCACTTGCAGATTCTACAAAAACAGTGTTTCAAAACTGCTCAATCAAAAGAAAGGTTCAACTCTGTGAGATGAATGCATAGATCAGAAAGAACTTTCACAGAATACTTCTGTGTAGTTTTTATTTGAAGATATTTCGTTTTCCACCATAGGCCTCCATGCACTGCAAATGTCCACTTGCAGTTTCTACAAAGGAGTGTTTCAAAACTGCTCAGTCAAAAGAAAGTTTCAACTCTGTTAGACGAATGCACAGATCAGAAAGGAGTTTCACAGAATGCTTCTGTGTTGTTTCTATTTGAAGATATTTCCTTTTTCATCATAAGCCGCAAAGCGCTCCAAATATCCACTGGCAGATTCTACAAAAACAGTGTTTCAAAACTGCTCATTCCAGAGGAAGGTTGAACTCTGTGAGATGAATGCACAGATCAGAAAGAAGTTTCAAAGAGTGCTTCTGTGTTGTTTTTATTTGAAGATATTTCGTTTCTCACCATAGGCCTCAAAATGCTCCAAATGTCCCCTTGCAGATTCTACAAAAACAGTGTTTCAAAACTGCTCAATTAAAAGATAGGTTGATCTCTGTAAGATAAATGAACAGAAAGGAAAGAAGTTTCACAGAATCCTTCTGTGAAGTTTTCATGGGAAGATATTTCGTTTTTCACCATAGCCCTCAATGCTCTCCAAAAGTCCACTTGCAGACTCTATAAAAAGAGTGCTTCAATACTGCCCAGTCAAAAGAAAGGTTCAACTCTGTTAGACGAATGCACAGATCAGAAAGAAGTTTCACAGAATGCTCCTCTGTAGTTTTTATTTGAAGATAATTCCTTTTTCACCATAGGCCTCAAAGCGCTCCAAATGTCCACTTGCAGGTTCTACAAAAAGAGTGTTTCAAAACTGCTCAATCAAAAGATAGGTTCATCTCCGTAACATGAATGCACAGAACAGAAAGAAGTTTCACAGAATCCTTCTGTGTAGTTTTTATGGGAAGATATTTCGTTTTTCACCATAGGCCTCAAAGCCCTCCAAATGTCTACTTGCAGATTCTACAAAAAGAGTGTTTTAAAACTGCTCAATCAAAAGAAGGGTTCAATACCATTAATAAATGCACAGATCAGAAAGAAGTTTCACAGAATGCTTCTGTGTAGTTTTTGTTTGAAGATATTTTGTTTCTCACCATAGGCCTCAAATCGATCGAAATGTCCACTTGCAGATTCTACAAAAAGAGTGTTTCAAAACTGCTCAATCAAAAGATATTTTCACCTCTGTAAGATTCATGCACAGAGCACAAGAAAATTTCACAGAATCCTTCTGTGTAGTTTTCATGGGAAGATATTTAGTTTTCCACCATAGGCCTGAATGTTCTCCAAATGTCCACTTGCAGATTCTACAAAAAGAGTGTTTTGAAACTGCTCAGTCAAAAGAAAGTTTCAACTCTGTTAGATCAATGCACATATCAGAAAATGATTCACAGAATGCTTATGTGTAGTTTTTATTTGAAGATATTTCTTTTCTCACCATTGGCCTCAAAGCACTCCAAATGTCCACTTGCAGATTCTACAAAAATATTGTTTCAAAACTGCTCAGTCAGAAGAAAGGTTCAACTCTGTTAGATGAATGCACATATCAGAAAGAAGTTTCACAGAATGTTTCTGTGTAGTTTTCATGGGAAGATATTTCATTTTTCACCATAGGCCTCAATGCTCTCCAAATGTCCAGTTGCCAATTTTACAAAAAGAGTGTTTCAAAATTGCTGAATCAAAAGATAGGTTGATCTCTGTAAGATGAATGCAAAACACAGAAAGAAGTTTCACAGAATCCTTCTGTATTGTTTTCATGGGAAGAGATTTCATTTTTCACCATTGGCCTCAATTCTCTCCATATGTTCACTAGCAGATTCTACAAAAAGAGTGTTTCAAAACTGCTCAGTCAAAAGAAAGGTTCAACTCGGTTTGATGAATGCACAGATCAGAAAGAAGTTTCACAGAATGCTTCTCTGTAGTTTTTATTTGAAGATACTTCCTTTTTCACCGTAGGCCTCAAAGCGCTCCAAATGTCCACTTGTAGATTCTACAAAAAGAGTGTTTCAAAACTGCTCAGTCAAAAGAAAGTTTCAACTCTGTTAGATGAATGCACAGATCAGAAAGAAGTTTCACAGAATGCTTCTGTGTTGTTTTTATTTGAAGATATTTCCTTTTTCATCATAAGTCGCAAAGTGCTCCAAATGTCCACTGGCAGATTCTACAAAAAGAGTGTTTCAAAACTGCTCATTCCAGAAGAAGTTTCAACTCTGTGAGATGAATGCACATATCAGAAAGAAGTTTCAAAGAGTGCTTCTATGTTGTTTTTATTTGAAGATATTTCACTTCTCACCATAGGCCTCAAAACGCTCCAAATATCCCCTTGCAGATTCTACAAAAACAGTGTTTCAAAACTGCTCAATCAAGAGATATGTTGATCTCTGTAAGATAAATGAACAGAAAAGAAAGAAGTTTCACAGAATGCTTCTGTGTAGTTTTTATTTGAAGATATTCCTTTTTCCACGATAGACCTCAAAGTGCTCCAAATGTCCGCTTGCAGATTCTACAAAAAGAGTGTTTCAAAACTGCACAGTCAAAAGAAATGTTCAACACTGTTAGATGAATGCACAGATCAGAAAGAAGTTTCACAGAATGCTTCTGTGTAGTTTTTATTTGAAGATATTTCATTTCTCACCATAGGCCTCAAAGCGCTCCAAAGGTCCATTTGCAGATTCTACAAAAAGAGTGTTTCAATACTGCTCAATCAAAAGATAGGTTGATCTCCATAAGATGAATGCACAGAACAGAAAGAGGTTTCGCAGAATCCTTCTGCGTAGTTTTCAGGGGAAGATATTTCGTTTTTCACCATTGGCCTCAAGGCTCTCCAAATGTAGACTTGCAAATTCTACAAAAAGGGTGCTGCCAAACTGCTCAGTAAAAAAAGGTTCAACTCTGTTAGATGAATACACAGATCAGAAAGAAGTTTCACAGAATGCTTCTGTGTAGTTTTTATTTGAAGATAATTCATTCCTCACCACAGGCCTCAAAACGCTCCAAATGTCCACTTGCAAATTGTACAAAAAGAGTGTTTCAAAACTGATCAATCAAAAGATATGTTTATCTCTGTAAGTTGAATGCACAGAAGAGAAAGAAGTTTCACAGAATCCTTCTGTGTAGTTTTCATGGGAAGATATTGCATTTTTCAGCATATGGCTCAATGCTCTTCCTATATCCTCTTGCAGATTCTACAAAAAGAGTGTTTCAAAACTGCTCAGTCAAAAAAAGTTTCAACTCTGTTAGATGAATGCACAGATCAGAAAGAATTTTCACAGAATAATTCTGTGTAGTTTTTACTTGAAGATATTTCGTTTTTATGACAGGCCTCAAAGCGCACAAAATGTCCAACTGAAGATTCTACAATTAGAGTGTTTCAAAACAGCTCAGTCAAAAGGAAGGTTCAATCTGTTAGATGAATGCACAGATCAGAAAGAAGTTTCAAAGAGTGCTTCTGTGTTGTTTTTAATTGAAGATATTTCGTTTCTCACCATAGTCCTCAAAACGCTCCAAATGTCCACTTGCAAATTCTACAAAAAGAGTGTTTCAAAACTGCTAAATCAAAACATAGGTTCATGTCTGTAAGATGAAAGCACGGAACAGAAAGGAGTTTAACAGAATCCTTCCGTGTAGTTTTCATGGGAATATATCTCATTTTTCACCATAGGCCTCAATGCTCTCCAAATGTCCACTTGCAGATTGCACAAAAAGAGTGTTGCAGAACTGCTCAGTCAAAAGAAAGGTTCAACTCTGTTAGATGAATGCACAGATCAGAAAAAGTTTCAGAGAATGCTTCTGTGTAGTTATTATTTGAAGATATTTCGTTTCTCACCATAGGCCTCAATGCTCTCCAAATGTCCACTAGCAGATTCTACAAAAAGAGTGACTCAAAACTGCTCAATCAAAAGATAGGTTCATCTCTGTGAGATGAATGCACAGAACAGAAAGAAGTTTCACAGAATTTTTCCGTGTAGTTTTCATGGGAAGATATTTCGTTCTTCACATTAGGCCTCAATGCTCTCCAAATGTCCACTTGCAGATTCTACAAATACAGTGTTTAAAAACTGCTCAGTCAAAAGAAAGGTTCCACTCTGTTGGATTAATGCACAGATCAGAAAGAAGTTTCACAGAATGCTTCTGTGTAGTTTTTATTTGAAGATATTTTCTTTCTCACCATGGGACACAAAGCGCTCCAAATGTCAACAAGCAGATTCTACATAAGAGTGTTTCAGTACTGCTCAGTCAAAAGAAAAGTTCAACTCTGTTAGATGAATGCACAGATCAGAAAGAAGTTTCACAGAATGCTTCTGTGTCGTTTTTATTTGAAGATAAATAGGCCTCAAAACGCTCCATATGTCCACTTGCAGATTCTACAAAAAGAGTTTTTCAAAAGTGCTCAATCAAAAGAAATGTTCTTCTCTGTGAGATTAACACACAGAACAGAAAGAGGTTTAACAAAATAATTCTGTGTAGTTTTTATGGGATGACATTTCGTTTTTCAATATAGGCCTCAATTCTCTCCAAATGTCCACATGCAGATGCTACAAAAAGAGTGTTTCAAAACTGCTCAATAAAAATATAGGTTCATCTCTGTAAGATGAATGAGCAGAACAGAAAGAAGTTTCACAGAAACATTCTGTGTAGTTTTCAAGGGCAGATATTTCGTTTTTCACCAAAGGCCTCAATGCTCTCCAAATGTCTACTTGCAGATTCTACAAAAAGAGGGTTTCAAAACTGCTCAGTCAAAAGAAAGTTTCAACTCCCTTAGATGAATGCACAGATCAGAAAGAAGTTTCACAGAATGCTACTGTGTATTTTTTAGTTGAAGATATTTCGTTTCTCACGGTAGGCCTCAAAGCACTCCAAATGTCCAATTGCAGATTCTACAAAAAGAGTGTTTTAAAACTGCTCAATCAAAAGATAGGTTCATCTCTGTAAGATGAATGCACAGAACAGAAAGGCGTTTCACAGAATCCTTCCTTGCAGTTTTCATGGGAAGATATTTCGTTTTTCACCTTAGGCTTCAGTGCTCTCCAAATGTCCACTTGCAGATTCTACAAAAAGTGTGTTTCAAAGCTCCTCAGTCAAAAGAAATGTTCAACTCCGTTAGATAAATGCACAGATCAGAAAGAAGTTTCACAGAACGCTTCTGTATAGTTTTTATTTGAAGATATTTCCTTTTACACCACTGCCCTCAAAGCACTCCAAATGTCCACTTGCAGATTCTGCAAAAAGTGTGTTTCAAAACTGCTCAGTCAAAAGAAAGGTTCAACTCTGTTAGATGAATGCACAGATCAGAAAGAATTTACAAAGAATGCTTCTGTGTAGATTTTATTTGAAGATATTTCCTTTTTCACCATAGGCCTCAAAGTGCTCCAAATGTCCACTTGCAGATTCTATAGAAAGAGTGCTTCAAAACTGCTCAGTCAAAAGAAAGGTTCAATTCTGTTAGATGACGCACAGATCAGAAAGAAGTTTCACAGAATGCTTCTGTGTAGTTTTTATTTGAAGATATTTCCTTTTTCACCATAGGCCTCAAAACGCTCCAAATGTCCACTTGCAGATTCTACAGAAAGAGTGTTTCAAAACTGCTAAATCAAAAGAAAGGTTCTTCTCTGTGAGATGATTGCACAGAACAGAAAGGAGTTTAACAAAATGATTCTGTGTAGTTTTTATGGGATGATATTTAGTTTTTCAATATAGGCCTCAATTCTCTCCAAATGTCCACATGCAGATGCTACAAAAAGAGTGTTTCAAAACTGCTCAGTCAAAAGAAAGGTTCAACTCTGTTAGATGAATGCACAGATCAGAAAGAAGTTTCAAAGAATTCTTCTGTGTAGTTTTTATTTGAAGATATTTCGTTTCTCACCATAGGCCTCTAAAGGCTCCAAATGTCCACTTGCAAACTCTACAAAAAGAGTGTTTCAAAATTGCTCAATCAAAAGATAGGTACATCTCTGTAAGATGAATGCATGGAACAGAAAGAAGTCTCACAGAATCCTTCTGTGTAGTTTTCATGGGAAGATATTCCGTTTTTCACAATAGACCTCAATGCTATCCAAATGTCTACATGCAGATCCTACAAAAAGAGTGTTTCAAAACTGCTCAGTCAACAGAAAGGTTGAACACTGTTAGATGAATGCACAGATCAGAAAGAAGTTTCACAGAATGCTTCTGTGTAGTTTTTATTTGGAGATATTTCGATTCTCACCATAGGCCTCAAAGCGCTCAAAATGTATACATGCAGATTTTACAAAGAGTTTTTCAAAACTGCTCAATCAAAAGATAGGTTCTTCTTTGTGAGATGAATGCACAGAACAGAAAGAAGTTTAACAGAATGCTTCTGTGTAGTTTTTATGGGAAGATATTTCGTTTTTCACCATAGACATCAATGATCTTTGAATGTCCACTTGCAGATTCTACAAAAAGAGTGTATCAAAACTACTCAGTCAAAAGAAAGGTTCAACTCTGTTAGATGAATGCACAGATCAGAAAGACTTTTCACAGGCCACAAAGCGCTCCAAATGTCCACATGCAGATTTTACAAAAAGAGTTTTTCAAAACTGCTCAATCAAAAATAGGTTCCTCTCTGTAAGATGAATGCACAGAAAAGAAAGAAGTTTCACAGAATCCTTCTGTGTAGTTTTCATGGTAAGATATTTCGTTTTTCACCATAGGCCTCAATGCTCTCCAAATGTCAACTTGTAGATTCTACAAAAGAGTGTTTCAAACCTTCTCAGTCAAAAGAAAGATTCAACTATGTTAGATGAATGCACAGATCAGAAAGAAGTTTCACAGAACGCTTCTGTGTAGTTTTTATTTGAAGATATTTCGTTTCTCACCATAGGACTCAAAGCGGTTCAAACGTCCACTTGCAGATTCTACAAACAGGGTGTTTTAGAACTGCTCAATCAAAAGATAGTTTCATCTCTGTAAGATGAGTGCACAGAACTGAAAGTCGTTTCACAGAATCCTTCTGTGTAGTTTTCATGGGAAGATATTTCGTTCTTCACCTTAGGCCTCAGTGCTCTCCGAATATCCACTTGCAGATTCTACAAAAAGTGTATTTCAAAACTGCTCAGTCAAAAGAAAAGTTCAACTCTGTTAGATAAATTCACAGATCAGAAAGACGTTTCACTGAATGTTTCTGTGTAGTTTTTATTAGAAGATATTTCCCTTTACACCATTGGCCTCAAAGCGCTCCAAATGTCCACTTGCAGATTCTACAAAAAGTGTGTTTCAAAACTGCTCAGTCAAAAGATAGGTTCATCTCTGTAAGACGAATGCACAGAACAGAAAGAAGTTTCACAGAATCCTTCTGTGTAGTTTTCGTGGGATGACATTTCTTTTTTCACCATAGGCCTCAATGCTCTCCATATGTCCTAATGCAGATTCTACCAAAAGATGGTTTCAAAACTGCTCAGTCAAAAAAAAAGGTTCAACACTGTTAGGTGATTGCACAGATCAGGAAGAAGTTTCACAGAATGCTTCGGTGTAGTTTTTATTTGAAGATATTTCCTTTTTCACCATAAGCCTCACAGCGCTCCAAATGTCCACTTGCAGATTCTATAGAAAGAGTGTTTCAAAACTGCTCAGTCAAAAGAAAGGTTCAATTGTGTTAGATGAATGCACAGATCAGAAAGAAGTTTCACAGAATGCTTCTGTGTAGTTTTTATTTTAAGATATTTCCTTTTTTCGCCATAGGCCTCAAAATGCTCCAAATGTCCACTTGCAGATTCTACAAAAAGACTGTTTCAAAACTGCTCGATCAAAAGAAAGGTTCTTCTCAGTGAGAGGATCACACAGAACAGAAGAAGTTTAACAAAATAATTCTGTGTAGTTTTTATGGGATGATATTTTGTTTTTCAATATAGGCCTCAATTCTCTCCAAATGTCCACATGCAGATTCTACAAAAAGAGTGTTTCAAAACTGCTCAGTCAAAAGAAAGATTCAACTCTGTTAGACGAGTGCACAGATCAGGAAGTAGTTTCACAGAATGCTTCTGTGTAGTTTTTATTTGTAGATATTTCCTTTTTCACCATAGGCTTCAAAGTGCTCCAAATGTCCACTTGCCGATTCTACCAAAAGAGTGTTTCAAAACTGCTCAGTCTAAAGAAAGGTTCTTCTATGTGAGTTGAAAGGACAGAACAGAAAGTGGTTTAACAGAATGCTTCTGTGTAGTATTTATCAAAAGATATTTCGTTTGTTACCATAGGTCTCAAAACGCTCCAAATGTCCACTTGCAAATTCTACAAAAAGAGTGTTTCAAAACTGCTCAATCAAAAGATAGGTTCATCTCTGTAAGATGAATGCACAGAATAGAAAGACATTTCACCGAATCCTTCTGTGTAGTTTTCATGGGAAGATATTTCATTTTTCACTGTAGGCCTCAATGCTCTCCAAATGTCCAATTGCAGATTCTACAAAAAGAGTGCTACAAAACTGCTCAGTCAAAAGAATTTTTCAACTCTGTAAGGTGAATGCAGAGATCGGAAAGAAGTTTCACATAATGCTTCTGTGTAGTTTTTATTTGAAGATATTTCCTTTTTCACCATAGGCCTCAAAATGCTCCAAATGTCCACTTACAGATTCTAGAAAATGAGTGTTTCAAAACTGCTCAAAAGAAAGGTTCAACTCTTTTAGATGAATGCACAGATAAGAAAGAAGATTCACAGAATGCTTTTGTGTAGTTTCTATTTGAAGATATTTTGTTTCTCACCATAGGCCTCAAAGCGCTCCAAATGTACACTTGCAGATTCTACAAAAAGAGTTTTTCAAAACGGCTCAATCAAAGGATAAGTTCATCTCTTTAATATGAATGCACAGAACAGAAATTAGTTTCACAGAATCCTTCTGTGTAGTTTTCATGGGAAGATATTTCGTTTTTCACCTTAGGCCTCAAAACTCTCCAAATGTCCACTTGCAGATTCCACAAAAAGAGTGATTCAAAACTGCTCAATCAAAAGAAAGTTTCAACACTGTAAGATAAATGCAAAGATCCGAAAGAAGTTTCACAGAATGCTTCTCTGTAGTTTTTATTTGAAGATATTTAGTTTCTCACCATAGGCCTAAAAGTGCACCAAATGTCCACTTGCAGATTCTACACAAAGAGTGTTTCAAAACTGCTCAAAAAATGGTTCAGCTTTGTGAGAGGAATGCACAGATCAGAAAGAATTTTCACAGAATGCTTCTGTGTAGTTTATATATGAAGATATTTTGTTTCTCACCGTAGGCCTCAACGCGCTCCAAATGTGGACTTGCCGATTCTACAAAATGAGTGTCTCAAAACTGCTCAATCAAATGACAGGTTCATCACTGTAAGATGAATGCACAGAACAGAAAAAAGTTTCACAGAAATCTTCTGTGTAGTTTTCATTGGAAGATATTTCGTTTTTCACCATAGGCCTCAATGCTCTCCAAATGTCCACTTGCAGATAGTACAGAAAGTGTGCTTCAAAACTGCTCAGTCAAAAGAAAGGTTCAACTCTGTTAGATGAATGCAAAGATCAGAAAGAAGTTTCACAGAATGCTTCTGTGTAGTTTTAATTTGAAGATATTTTGTTTCTCACCATTAGCCTCAAAACGCTCCAAAGGTCCACTTGGAGATTCTACAAAAAGAGTGTTTCAGAACTGCTCAATCAAAAGATAGGTTAATCTGTGTAAGATGAATGCACAGAACAGAAAGAAGTTTCACAGAATCTTAATGTGTATTTTTCATGGGAAAATATTTCGTTTTTCACCGTCGGCCTCAATGCTCTCCAAATGTCCAATTGCAGATACTACAAAAAGAGCGTTTCAAAACTGCTCAATGAAAAGAAAGGTTCTTCTCTTTGAAATGAACGCACAGAACAGAAAGAAATTTAACAGAATGCTTCTGTGTAGTTTTTATGGGAAGATATTTCGTTTTTCACCGTAGGCCTCAATGCATTCCAAATGTCCAAATGCAGATTCTACAAAAAGGGTGTTTCAAAACTGCTCAGTCAAAAGAAAAGTTCAACTCTGTTAGATGAATGAACAGATCAGAAAGAAGTTTCACAGAATGCCTCTGTGTAGTTTTTATTTGAAGATATTTCCTTTTTCACCATAGGTCTCAAAGCATTCCAAATGTCCACTTGCAGATTCTACAAAAAGAGTGCTTCAAAACTGCCCAATCAAAAGAAAGGTTCAACACTGTTAGATAAATGCACAGATCAGAAAGTAGTTTCACAGAATATTTCTGTGTAGTTTTTTTTTGCAGATATTTCGTTTCTCACCATGGGCCTCAAAGGCCTCCAAATATCCACTAGAAGATTCTACAAAAAGAGTGTTTCAAAACTTCTGAATCAAAAGATAGGTTCATCTCTGTAAGATGAATGCACAGAACAGAAAGAAGTTTCACAGAATCCTTCTGTGTTGTTTTCAAGGGAAGATATTTCGTTTTACAACATTGGCCTAAGTGCTCTCCAAATGTCCACTTGCAGATTCTAAAAAAAGAGTGTTTCAAAACTACTCAGTCAAACGAAAGGTTCAAATATGTTAGATGAATGCACAGATCAGAAAGAAGTTTCACAGTATACTTCTGTGTAGTTTTTATTTGAACATATTTCCTTTTTCACCATAGGCTACAATGCTCTCCAAATGTCCACTTGCAGACTCTACAAAAAGAGTGTTTCAAAACTGCTCAATCAAAAGAAAGGTTTTTCTCTTTGAGACAAATGCACAGAACATAATGAAATTTAACAGAATGCTTCTCTGTAGTTTTTATTGGAAGATTTTTCGTTTTTCACCAGAGGCCTCAATGCTCTCCAAAGGTCCACATGCAGATTCTACAAAAACGGTGTTTCAAAACTGCTCGGTCTAAAGAAAAGTTCAACTCTGTTAGATGAATGCACAGATCAGAAAGAAGTTTCACAGAATGCTTCTGTGCAGTTTTTATTTGAAGATATTTCCTATTTCACTGTAGGCCACAAAGCGCTCCAGATGTCCACTTGCAGATTCTAAAAAGAGAGTGTTTCAAAACTTCTCAGTGAAAAGATAGGTTCATCTCTGTAAGATGAATGTGCAGAACAGGAAGAAGTTTCACAGAATCCTTCTGTGTAGTTTTCATGGGAAGATATTTCGTTTTTCAACGTAGGCCTCAATGCTCACCAAATGTCCACTTGCAGATTCTAATAAAAGTGTGTTTCAAAACTACTCAGTCAAACGAAAGTTTCAAATATGTTAGATGAATGCACAGATCAGAAAGAAGTTTCACAGAGTGCTTCTGTGTAGTTTTTATGGGAAGATATTTCGTTTTCCACCATAGGCCTCAATGCTCTCCAAATATCCACATGCAGATTCTACAAAAAGAGTGTTTCAAAATTGCTCAGTCAAAAGAAAAGTTCAACTCTGTTAGATGAATGCACAGATCAGAAAGAAGTTTCACAGAATGCTTCTGTGCAGTTTTTATTTGAAGATATTTCCTATTTCACTGTAGGCCACAAAGCGCTCCAGATGTCCACTTGCAGATTCTAAAAAGAGAGTGTTTCAAAACTTCTCAGTGAAAAGATAGGTTCATCTCTGTAAGATGAATGTGCAGAACAGGAAGAAGTTTCA
>NW_026652296.1:35012863-35103248 GCF_009828535.3 Hylobates moloch
TTTCCTTTCTCACCACAGGCCTCAAGGCCTTCCAAATATCCACTTGCAGATTTTACAAAAAGAGTGTTTCAAAACTGCTCAATCAAAAGACAGGTTCATCTCTGTAAGATGAATGCACAGAACAGAAAGAAGTTTCACAGAAACCTTCTGTGTAATTTGTATGGGAAGATATTTCGTTTTTCACCTTAGGCCTCAAATCTCTCCAAATGTCCACTTTCAGATTCTACAAAAAGAGTGTTTCAAAACTGCTCAAACAAAAGAAAGCTTAAATACTGTCAGATAAATGAACAGATCACAAAGAAGTTTCACAGAATGCTACTGTGTCATTTTTATTTGTAGATACTTCGTTTCTCACCATAGGCCTCAAAACGCTATAAACGTCCACTTGCAGATTCTACAAAAAGAGTGTTTCAAAACTGCTCAATCAAAAGATAGGTTCATCTCTGTAAGATGAATGCACAGAACCAAAAGAAGTTTTACAGAATCCTTCTGTGTAGTTTTCAATGGAAGAAATTTCGTTTTTCAGCATAGGCCTCAATGCTCTCCAAATGTCCACTTGTAGATTCTACAAAAAGTATGCTTCAAAACTGCTCAGTCAAAAGAAAGGTTCAACTCTGTTAGATAAATGCACAGATCAGAAAGAATTTTCACAAAATGTTTCTGTGTAGTTATTATTTGAAGATATTTCCTTTTTCACCATAGGCCTCAAAGCCCTGCAAATGTCCACTTGCAGATTCTACAAATAAAGTGTTTAAAAACTGCTCAGTCAAAAGAAAAATTCTTCTATGTGAGTTGAATGGAGAGAACAGAAAGAAGTTTAACAGAATTCTTCTGTGTGGTATTTATGGGAATATATTTCGTTTGTTACCATAGGTCTCAAAACACTCCAAATGTCCACTTGCAAATTCTATAAAAAGAGTGTCTCAAAACTGCTCAATCAAAACATAGGTTCATCTCTGTAAGATTAATGCACAGAACAGAAAGAAGTTTCATAGAATCCTTCTTTGTAGTTTTCATGGGAAGATATTTCGTTTTTCACCGTAGGCCTCAATGCTCTCCAAATGTCCACTTGCAGATTCTACAAAAAGAGGGTTTCAAAACTGCTCAATCAAAAAAAGGTTCTTCTCTGTTAGATGAACTGACCAAACAGAAAGAAGATTCAGAGAGTGCTTCTGTGTAGTATTTATGGAAATATATTTCATTTTCCACCATAAGCCTCAATGCTCTAAAAATTGTCCACTTGCCGATTCTACAAAAAGAGTGTTTCAAAACTGTTCAATCAAAAGAAAGTTTCAACTCTTTTAGATGAATGTACAGATCAGAAAGAAGTTTCACAGAATGATTCTGTGTAGTTTTTATTTGAAGATATTTCGTTTCTCACCATAGGCCTCAAAGCGCTCCAGAGGTCCACTTGCAGACTCTACAAAAAGAGTGTTTCAAAACTGTTGAATCAAAAGATTGGTTCATCTCTGTAAGATGAATGCACAGAAAGAAAGAAGGTTAACAGAATCCTTCTATGTAGTTTTCATGGGAAGATATTTTGTTTTTCACCATAGGCCTCAATGCTCTCCAAATGTCCATTTGCAGATTCTACAAAAAGAGTGTTTTAATACTGCTCAGTCAAAAGAAAGTTTCAACTCTGTTAGAGGAATGCACAGATCAGAAAGAATTTTCAAAGAATGCTTCTGTGTAGTTTTTAATTGAAGATACTTCCTTTTTCACAATAAGCCTCAAGCGCTCCAAATGTCCAGTTGCAGATTCTACAAAAAGAGTGTTTCAAAACTGCTCAATCAAAACAAAGGTTCTTCTCTGTGACATGAATGCACAGAACAGAAAGTAGTTTAACAGAATGCTTCTGTGTAGTTTTTATTTGAAGATATTTCGTTTCTCACCATAGGCCTCAAAGCGCTCAAAATGTCCACTTGCAGATTCTATAAAAAGAGTGTTTCAAAACTGCTCAATCAAAAGAAATGTTCAACATTGTTAGATAAATGCACAGATCAGAAAGAACTTCCACAGAATGCTTCTGTGTAGTTTTTATTTGAAGATATTTCGTTTTTCACCATAGGCCTCAATGCTCCCCAAATGTCCACATGCAGATTCTTCAAAAAGAGTGTTTCAAAACTGCTCAGTAAAAAGAAAGGTTCAACTCTGTTAGATGAATGCACAGATCAGGAAGAAGTTTCACAGAATGCTACTGTGTAGTTTTTATTTGAAGATATTTCCTTTTTGACCATAGGCCTCAAAGTGCTCAAAATGTCCACTTGCAGATTCTACAAAAAGGGGGCTTCAAAAATGCTCAATCCAAAGATAGGTTCATCTCTGTAAGATGAATGCACAGAACAGAAAGAAGTTTCACAGAATCCTTCTGTGTAGTTTTCATGGGAAGATATTTCGTTTTTCACCATAGGCCTCAATGCTCCCCAAATATCCAATTTCAGATTCTACAAAAAGAGTGTCTCAAAACTGCTCAGTGAATAGAAAGTTTCAACTCTGTTAGATGAATGCACATATCAGAAAGAAGTTTCACAGAATGCTTCTGTGTAGTTTTTATTTGAAGATATTTCGTTTGTCACCACAGGCCTCAAAGCGCTCCAAATGTCCAAATGCTGATTCTAAAAAGAGAGTGTTTCAAAACTGCTCAGTGAATAGAAAGGTTCAACTCTGTTAGATGAATGCACAGATCGGAAAGAGGTTTCACAGAATGCTTCTGTGTAGTTTTTATTTGAAGATATTTCGTTTCTCACCATCGGCCTCAAAGCACACCAAATGTCCACTTGCAGATTCTAGAAAAAGAGTGTTTCAAAATTGCTCAATCAAAAGATAGGTTCATCTCTGTAAGATGAATGCACAGAACAGAAAGGAGTTTCACAGAAATGTTCTGTGTAGTTTTTATGGGAAAATATTTCATTTTTCACCATAGGCCTCAAAACTCTCCAAATGTCCACTTGCAGATTCTACAAAAAGAGTGTTTCAGAACTGCCCAATCAAAAGAAATGTTCAACATGGTTAGATAAATACACAGATCAGAAAGAAGTTTCACAGAACATTTCCGTGTAGTTTTTTTTTGCAGATATTTCTTTTCTCACCATGTTCCTCAAAGCCCTCCAAATATCCACTAGCAGATTCTACAAAAAGAGTGTTTCAAAACTGCTCAATCAAAATATAGTTTCATCTCTGTAAGATGAATGCACAGAACACAAAGAAGTTTCATAGAATCCTTCCGTGTAGTTTTCATGGGAAGATATTTCGTTTTTCACTGTAGGCCTCAATGATCTCCAAATGTCCATTTGCAGATCCTACAAAAAAAGTGTTTTCAAAACCGCTTTGTCAAAAGAAAGGATCAACTCTGTTAGATGAAAGCACAGGTAAGAAAGAAGTTTCACAGAATGCTTCTGTGTAGTTTCAATTTGAAGATACTTCCTTTTTCACCATATGCCTCAAAGCGCTCTAAATGTCCACTTGCAGATTCTACAAATAAAGTGTTTCAAAACTACTCAATCAAAAGAAAGTTTCTTCTATGTGAGTTGAACGAACAGAACAGAAAGAAGTTTAACAGAATGCTTCTGTGTAGTATTTATGGGAAGATATTTCGTTTGTTACCATAGGTCTCAAAACGCTCCAAATTTCCACTTGCAAATTCTACAAAAAGAGAGGTTCAAAACTGCTCATTCAAAACATAGTTCATCTCTGTAAGATGAATGCACAGAACAGAAAGACATTTCACAGAATCCTTCTGTGTAATTTTCATGGGAAGATATTTCGATTTTCACCATAGGCCCCAATGCTCTCCAAATGTCCACTTACAGATTCTACAAAAAGAGTGTTTCAAAACTGCTCAATAAAATGAAATTTCTTCTCTGCTAGATGAACTGACCGAACAGAAAGAAGATTCAGAGAATGCTTCTGTGTAGTATTTATGGAAAGATATTTCGTTTTCCACCATAAGCCTCAATGCTGTAAAAATTGACCAATTGCCGATTCCACAAAAAGAGTGTTTCAAAACAGCTCTGTCAAAAGAAAGGCTCAACTCTGTGAGATGAATGCACAGATCAGAAAGAAGTTTCACAGAATGCTTCTGTGTAGTTTTTATTTGAAGATATTTCGTTTTTCACCATAGGCCTCAAAGTGCTCCAAATGTCCACCTGCAGATTCGACAAAAGGAGGGTTTCAAAACCGCTCAGTCAAAGGAAAGGTTCAACTCTGTTAGATGAATGCACAGATCAGAATGAAGTTTCACAGAATGCTTCTGTGTAGTTTTTATTTGAAGATATTTCATTTCTCACCATAGGCCTCAAAACGTTCCAAAAGTCCACTGACAAATTCTACAAAAAGAGTGTTTCAAAACTACTCTATCAAAAGATAAGTTCATCTCTGTAAGATGAAAGCACAGAACAGAAAGAAGTTTCAAAGAATCCTTCTGTGTAGTTTTCATGGGAAGAAATTTCGTTTTTCACCATAGGCCTCAATGCTCTCCAAATGTCCACTTGCGGACTCTACAAAAAGAGTGTTTCAAAACTGCTCAGTCAAAAGAAAGATTTAACTCTGTTAAATGAATGGACATATCAGAAAGAAGTTTCACAGAATGCTTCTGTGTAGTTTTTATCGGAAGATATGTCCTTTTTCAGCATAGGCCTCAAAGTGCTCTAAATGTCCACTTGCAGATGCCACCAAAAGAAACTTTCAAAACTGCTCAATCAAAACAAAGGTTCAAAACCGTTACATAAATGCACAGATCAGAAAGATGTTTCACAGAATGCTTCTGTGTAGTTTTTATTTGAAGATATTTCGTTTCTCACCATAGGTCTCAAAACGTTCCAAATGTCCACATGCAGATTGTACAAAAAGAGTGTTTCAAAACTGCTCAATCAAAACACCGGTTCATCTCTGTGAGATGAATGTACAGAACAGAAAGAAGTTTCACAGAATCCTTCTGTGTAGTTTTCATGGGAAGATATTCTGTTTTTCACCATAGGCTTTAATACTCTCCAAATGTCAACTTGCAGATTCTACAAAAAGAGTGTTTCAATACTGCTCAGTCAAAAGAAAGGTTCAACTCTGTTAGATGAATGCACAAATCAGGAAGAAGTTTCACAGAAACCTTCTGTGTAGTTTTCATGGGAAGGTATTTCTTTTTTCACCATAGGCCTCAAATCTCTCCAAATGTCCACTTGCGGATTCTACAAAAAGAGTGTATCAAAACTGCTCAATCAAAAGAAAGGTTCTTCTTTGTGAGATGAATGCACAGAGCAGAAAGAAGTTTAACAGAATGCTTCTGTGTAGTTTTTATGGGAAGATATTTCGTTTTTCACCATAGACATCAATGCTCTTTGAATGTCCACTTGCAGATTCTACAAAAAGAGTGTTTCAAAACTACAAAGTCAAAATAAAGGTTCCACTCTGTTAGATTAATGCACAGATCAGAAAGATGTTTCACCGAATGCTTCTTTGTAGTTTTTATTTCAAGATATTTCCTTTTTCACCATAGGCCACAAGGCGCTCAAAATGTTCACTTGCAGTTTCTACAAAAAGAGTGTTTCAAAACTGTTTAGTCAAAAGAAAGTTTCAACTCTGTTATATGAATGCACAGATCGGAAAGAAGTTTCACAGAAGGCTACTGTGTAGCTTTTATTTGAAGATATTTCCTTTTTCAACATAGGCCTCAAAACGCTCTAAATGTCCACTTGCAGATTCTACAAAAACAGTGTTTCAAAACTGCTCAGTCAAAAGAAAATTTCAACTCTGTTATATGAATGCACAGATAAGAAAGAAGTTTCACAGAATGCTTCTGTGTAGTTTTTATTTGAAGATATTTCGTTTCTCACCATCGGCCTCAAAGCGCACCAAATATCCACTTGCAGATTCTATAAAAAGAGTGTTTCAAAACTTCCCAATCAAAAGAAAGGTTCAACTCTGTTAGATAAATGCACAGATCAGAAAGAAGATTCACAGAAAGCTTCTGTGTAGTTTTTATTTGAAGATGTTTCCTTTTTCACCATAGGCCTCAAAGCACCCCAAATGTCAACTTACAGATACTACAAAAAGAGTGTTTCAGAACTGATCAATCAAAAGAAAGGTTCTTCTCTGTGACATGAACCCACAAAACAGAAACAAGTTTAACAGAATGCTTTTGTGTAGTTTTTATGGGAAGATATTTCGTTTTTCACCATAGACCTCATTGCTCTCCAAATGTCCACATGCAGATTCTACAGAAAGAGTGTTTCAAAACTGCTCAGTCAAAAGTAAGGTTCAACTCTGTTAGATGAATGCACAGATCATAAAGAAGTTTCACAGAATGCTTCCATGTACTTTTTATTTGAAGATATTTCCTTTTTCACCATAGGCCTCAAAGCGATCCAAATGTCCACTTGCAGATTCTACAAAAAGAGCGTTTCAAAACTGCTCAATCAAAATATACGTTCATCTCTGTAAGGTGAATGCACAGAAGAGAAAGAAGTTTTACAGAATCCTTCTGTGTAGTTTTCATGGGAAGATATTTCGTTTTTCACTGTAGGCCTCAATGCTCTCCAAATGTCCACTTGCAGATTCTACAAAAAGAGTGTTTCAAAATTACTCAGTTAAAAAAGACGTTCAACACTGTTACATGAATGCATAGATCAGAATGAAGTTTCACAGAATGTTTCTGTGTAGTTTTTATTTGATGATATTTCCTTTTTCACCATAGGCCTCAAAGCGCTCCAAACATCCACTTGCAGATTCTACAAAAAAAGTGTTTCAAAACTGCTCAATCAAATGAAAGGTTCTTCTCTGTGAGATGAATGCACAGAAGACAAAGTAGTTTAACAGAATTCTTCTGTGCAGTTTTTATGGGAAGATATTTCGTTTTTCACCATTGGCCTCAATGTTTTCTAAATGTCCACATGCAGATTCTACAAAAAAAGTGTTTCAAAACTGCTCAGTTAAAAGAAAGGTTCAACTCTGTTAGATGAATGCACAGATCATAAAGAAGTTTCACAGAATGCTTCTGTGTAGTTTTTATTTGAAGATATGTCCTTTTTCACCACAGGCCACAATGCGCTCCAAATGTCCACTTGGAAATTCTACAAAAGGAGTGTTTCAAAAGTGCTCAATCAAAAGATACATTCATCACTCTAAGATGAAAGCACAGAACAGAAAGAAGTTTCACAGAATTCTTCTGTTTAGTTTTCATGGGAAGATATATCATTTTTCACCACAGGCCTCAATGCTCTCCAAATGTCCACATGCAGATTCTACAAAAAGAGTGTTTCAAAACTTCCCAGTCAAAAGAAAGGTTCAACCCCTTTAGATGAATGCACAGATCAGAAAGAAGTTTCACGGAATGCTTCTGTGTAGTTTTTATTTGAAGATATTTCCTTTTTCACCTTAGGCCTCAAATCGCTCCAAATGTTCACATGCAGATTCAACAAAAAGAGTGTTTCAAAACTGCTCAGTGAAAAGAAAGTTTCAACTCTTTTAGATGAATGCACAGATCAGAAAGATGTTTAACAGAATCCTTCTGTGTAGTTTTCATGGGAAGATATTTTGTTTTTCACCGTAGGCCTCAATGCTCTCCAAATGTCCACTTGCAGATTCTACAAAAAGACGGTCTCAGAACTACACAGTCAAAAGAAAGGCTGAACTCTGTTAGATGAATGCACAGATCAGAAACATGTTTCACAGAATGCTTTTGTATAGTTTTTATTTGAAGATATTTCCTTTTTCACCATAGGCCTCAAAGCACTCCAAATGTCCACTTACGGATTCTACAAAAGAGTGTGTCAAAACCGCTTAATTGAAAGAAAGGTTCTTCTCAGTGAAATTAATGCACAGAATAGAAAGAAGTTTAACAGAATGCTTCTGTGTAGTTTTCATGGGAAGTTATTTCGTTTTTCACCATAGGCGTCAATGTTCTTCATATGTCCACGTGCAGATTCTACAAAAAGAGTGTTTCAAAATTACTCAGTCTAAAGAAAGGGTCAACTCTGTTAGATGAATGCTGAGATCAGAAAGAAGTTTCACAGAATGCTTCTGTGTAGTTTTTATTTGAAGAGATTTCCTTTTTCACCATAGCCTTCAAAGCAATCCAATTTTCCACATGCAGATTCTACAAAAAGAGTGTTTCAAAACTGCTCAGTCAAAAGAAAGGTTCAACTCTGTTAGTTGAATGCACAGATCAGAAGGAAGCTTCACAGAATGCTTCTGTGTAGTTTTTATTTGAAGATATTTCCTTTTTCACCATAGGCCTCAAAGCTCTCCAAATGTCCACTTGCAGATTCTACAAAAAGAGTGCTTCAAAACTGCTCAATCAAAAGAATGGTTCTTCTCCATGAGATGAACTCACAGAATAGAAAGTAGTTTAACAAAATGCTTCTGTGTTGTTTTTATGGGAAGATATTTCGTTTTTCAATATAGGCCTCAATTCTCTCCAAATGCCACATGAAGATTCTATGAAAAGAGTGTTTCAAAACTGCTCAAAGAAAAGGTTCAACTGTGTTACATGAATGCACGCATCAGAAAGAAGTTTCACAGAATGCTTCTGTGTAGTTGTTATTTGAAGATATTCCCTTTTTCACCATAGGCCTCAAAGTGCTCCCAATGTCCACTTGAAGATTCTACAAAATGAGTGCTTCAAAACTGCTCAGTCAAAAGCAAAGTTCAAATCTGTTAGATGAATGCTCAGATCAGAAACAAGTTTCAAAGAATGCTTCTGTGTTGTTTTTATTGTAAGATATTTCGTTTCTCACCATAGGCCTCAAAATGCTCCAAATGTCCACTTGCAGAGTCTATGAAAAGAGTGTTTAAAAACTGCTCAATCCAAAGATAGGTTCACCTATGTTAGATGAATGCACCGAAGAGAAAGAAGTTTCACAGAATCCTTCTGTGTAGTTTTCATGGGAAGATATTTCGTTTTTCACCGTAGGCTTCAATTCGCTCTAAATGTCCACTTGCAGATCCTACAAAAAGAGTGTTTCAAAACCGCTGAGTCAAAAGAAAGTTTCAACCCCATTAGATGAATGCACAGATCAGAAAGAAGTTTCACAGAATGCTTCTTTGTAGTTTTTATTTGAAGATATTTCCTTTTTCACCATAGGCCTCAAAGCGCTCCAAATGTCCACTTGGAGATTCTACAAAATGAGTGTCTCAAAACTGCTCAGTCAAAAGAAAGGTTCAAATCTGTTAGATGAATGCACAGAGCAGAAAGAAGTTTCAAGGAATGCTTCTGTGTTGTTTTTATTGGAAGATATTTCGTTTCTCACCGGAAGCCTCAAAACCCTCAAAAGGTCCACTTACAAATTCTACAAAATGAGTCTCAAAACTGCTCAATCAAAAGATAGGTTCAACTCGGTAAGATGAATGCACAGAACAGAAAGAAGTTTCACAGAATCCTTCTGTGCAGTTTTGATGGGAAGATATTTCATTTTTCACCATAGGCCTCAAAGCTCTCCAAATGTCCACTTGCAGATACTACAAAAAGAGTGTTTCAAAACTGCTCCATCAAAAGAAAAGTTCAACTCTGTTAGATGAATGCACAGATCAGAAAGAAGTTTCACAAAATGCTTCTGTGTAGTTTTTATTTGAAGATATTTCTTTTCTCTCTATAGGCCTCACAGCCCCCGAAATGTCCACTTGCAGATGCTACAAAAAGAGTTTTTCAAAACTGCTCAATCAAAGGATAGGTTCATCTCTGTAATATGAATGCAAAGAACAGAAGGAAGTTTCACAGAATCCTTCTGTGTAGTTTTTATTTGAAGATATTTCCTTTTTCACCATAGGCCTCAAAGCGTTCCAAATGTCCACCTTCAGATTCTTCAAAATGAGGGTTTCAAAGCAGCTCAGTCAAAAGAAAGTTTCAACTCTGTTAGATGAATGCACAGATCAGAAAGATGTTTCACAGAATAGTTCTGTGTAGTTTTTATTTGAAGATATTTCATTTCTCACCATAGGCCTCAATGCTCTCCAAATGTCCACTTGCAAGTTCTACAAAAAGACTGTTTCAAAACTGCTCAATCAAAAGATAGGTTCATCTCTGTAAGATGAATGCACAGATCAGAAAGAAGTTTCACTAAATCCTTATGTATAGTTTTCATGGGAAGATATTTCGTTTTTCACCATAGGCCTCAATGTTCTCCATATGTCCAGTTGCAGATTATACAAAAAGAGTGTTACAAAACTGCTCAGTCAAATGAAAGTTCAACTCTGTCAGATGAATGCACAGATCAGAAAGAAGTTTCAGAGAATGCTTCTGTGTAGTTTTCATGGGAAGATATTTCGTTTTTCACCATAGGCCTCAATGTTCTCCATATGTCCAGTTGCAGATTCTACAAAAAGAGTGTTTCAAAATTACTCAGTCCAAAGAAAGGTTCAATTCTGTTAGGTGAATGCACAGATAAGAAAGAAGATTCGCAGAATGCTTCTGTGTCGTTTTTATTTGAAGATATTTCCTTTTTCACCATAGGCTTCCAAGCGCTGCAATTGTCCACTTGCAGATTCTACAAAAAGAGTGTTTCAAAACTGCTCATTCAAAAGATAGGTTCAACACTCTTAGATGAATGTGCAGATCAGAAAGAAGCTTTACAGAATGCTTCTGTGTAATTTTTATTTGAAGATATATCCTTTTTCACCACAAGCCTCAAAGCTCTCCAAATGTCCACTTGCAGATTCTACAAAATGAGTGTTTCAAAACTGCTCAATCTAAAGAAAGGCTCTTCTCCATGAGATGAATGCACCCAACAGAAAGAAGTTTAACAAAATGCTTCTGTGTTGTTTTTATGGGAAGATATTATGTTTTTCAATATAGGCCTCAATTCTCTCCAAATGTCCACAGGCAGATGCTACGAAAAGAGTGTTCAAAACTGCTCAGTCAAAGGAAAGTTTCAACTGTGTTACATGAATGCACAGATCAGAAAGAAGTTTCACAGAATGCTTCTGTGTATTTTTTATTTGAAGATATTTCCTTTTTCGCCATAGACCTCAAAGCGCTCAAAATGTTCAACTGAAGAATCTACAAAATGAGTGTATCAAAACTGCTCAGTCAAAAGAAAGGTTGAACTCTGTTAGATGAATGCACAGATCAGAAAAAGTTTCAAAGAATGCTTCTGTGTTATTTTTATTGGAAGATAATTCGTTTCTCACCACAGGACTCAAAACGCTCCAAATGTCCACTTGCAGATTCTGCAAAAAGAGTGTTTCAAAACTGCTCAATCAAAAGATAGGTACATCTCTGTAAGACGAATGCACAGAACACAAAGAAGGTTCACAGAATCCTTCTGTGTAGTTTTCATGGGAAGATATTTCGTTTTTCACCGTAGGCCTCAATGCTCTCCAAATGTCCAGTTGCACATTCTACAAAAAGATTGTTTCAAAACTGCTTAGTCAAAAGAAAGTTTCAACTCTGTTAGATGAACGCACAGATCAGAAAGAAGTTTCACAGAATGCTTCTGTGTAGTTTTTAGTTGAAGATATTTCGTTTCTCACTATAGGCCTCAAATCGCTCAAAATGTCCACTGGCAGATTCTACAAATAGAGCGTTTCAAAACTGTTCAATGAAAAGTTAGGTTCATCTCTGGAAGATGAATACACAGAACAGAAAGAAGTTTCACAGAATCCTTCTGTATAGTTTCCATGGGAAGATATTTCGTTTTTCACCATTGGCCTCAATGCTCTCCAAATATCCACTTGTAGACTCTACAAATAGAGAGTTTCAAAAGTGCTCAGTCAAAAGAAATGTTCATCCCTGTTAGAAGAATGCACAAATATGAAAGAAGTTTCACAGAATGCTTCTGTGTAATTTTTATTTGAAGATATTTTGATTCTCACCATAGGCCTCAAAGCACTCCAAATGTCCACTTGCAGATTCTACAAAAAGAGGGTTTCAAAACTGCTCATTCAAAAGAAAGGTTCAACTCAGTTGAATGCACAGATCAGAAAGAAGTTTCACAGAATGCTTCTGTGTAGTTTTTATTTGGAGATATTTCGATTCTCACCATAGGCCTCAATGCTCTCCAAATGTCCTCTTGCAGATTCTACAAAAAGAGTGTTTCAAAACTCCTTAGACAAAAGAAAGGTTCAAGTCTGTTAGATGAATGCACAGATCAGAAAGTAGTTTCACAAAATGCTTCTGTGTAGTTTTTATTTGAAGATATTTCGTTTCTCACCATAGGCCTCAAAGCCCTCCAAATGTCCACTTGCGGATTCTACAAAAAGCGTGTTGCAAAACTGCTCAATCAAAAGATAGGTTCATCTCTGTAGGATGAATGCACAGAACAGAAAGAAGTTTCACAGAATCCTTCTGTGTAGTTTTCATGGGAAGATATTTCGTTTCTCACCATAGGCCTCAAATCGCTCCAAATGTTCACATGCAGATTCAACAAAAAGAGTGTTTCAAAACTGCTCAGTGAAAAGAAAGTGTCTTCTCTTTGAGATGAACGCACAGAACAGAAAGAAGTTTAACAAAATGCTTCTGTGTAGTTTTTATGGGAAGATATTTCGTTTTTCAATATAGGCCTCAATGTTCTCCAAATGTCCACATGCAGATTCTGCAAAAAGAGTGTTTCTAAACTGCTCAGTCAAAAGAAAGGTGCAACTCTGTTAGATGAATGCACAGAAGAGAAAGAAGTTTCACAGAAGCCTCCTGTGTAATTTTCTTGGGAAGATATTTCGTTTTTCACCATAGGCCTCAATGCTCTCTCGATGTCCAGTTGCAGATTCTACAAAAAGAGTGTTTCAATACTGCTCAATTAAGGAAAGTTTCAACTCTGTATGGTGAATGCCCAGATCAGAAAGAACTTTCACAGAATGCTTCTGTGTAGTTTTTATTTGAAGATATTTCATTTCTCACCATGGGCCTCAAAACGATCCAAATGTCCGCTTGCAAATTCTACAAAAAGAGTGTTACAAATCTGCTCAATGAAAAGATAAGTTCATCTCTGTAAGATGAATGCACAGAACAGAAAGTAGTTTCACAGAATCCTTCTGTGTAGTTTTAATGGGAAGATATATCGTTTTTCACCATAGGCCTCAATGCTCTCCAAATGTTCACTTGCAGTTTCTACAAAAGGAGTGTTTCAAAACTGCTCAGCCAAAAGAAAGGTTCAACTCTGTTAGATGAATATACAGATCAGAAAGAAGTTTCACAGAATGCTTCTGTGTAGTTTTTATTTGAAGATATTTCATTTTCACCATTGGCATCAAAGCACTCCAAATGTCCACTTGCAGATTGTACAAACAGAGTGTATTAAAACTGCTCAATCAAAGGAAGGGTCTTCTCTGTGAGATGAATGCACAGAACAGGAAGATGTTTAACAAACTGCTTCTGTGTAGTTTTTATGGGAAGATATTTCGTTTTTCAATATAAGCCTCAATGCTCTCTAAAATGTCCAGAAGCAGATTCTACAAAAAGAGTTTTTCAAAACTGCTTAGTAAAAAAAATATTTCAAATCGGTTAGATGAATGCACAGATCAGAACGAAGTTTCACAGAATGCTTCTGTGTAGTTTTTATGTGTAGATATTTCGTTTCTCACCATAGGTCTCAAAGTGCTCCAAATGTCCATATGCAGATGCTACAAAAAGAGTGTTTCAAAACTGCTCAGTGAAAAAGATAAGTTCATCTCTGTAATATGAATCCACAGAACAGAAAGAAGTTTCACAGAATCCTTCTGTGTAGTTTTTATGGGAAGATATTTCGTTTTACACCATAGGCCTCAATGCTCTCGAAATGTCCACATGCAGATTCTACAAAAAGTGTGTTTCAAAACTGCTCGGTCAAAAGAAAGGTTCAACTCTGTTAAATGAATGCACAGATCAGCAAGAAGTTTCACAGAAAGCTTCTGTGTAGTTTATATTTGAATATACTTCGTTTCTCACCATAGGCCTCAAAGCGCTCCAAATGTCCACTTGCTGATTCTACAAAAAGAGTGTATCAAATCTGCTAAAGCAAAAGATAGGTTCATCTTTGTAAGATGAATGCACAGAACAGAAAGACGTTTCACAGAATCCTACTGTGTAGTTTTCTTTTTTTTATTTATTTTTTATTTATTTTTATTTTTATTATTATACTTTAGGTTTTACGTTACATGTGCACAATGTGCAGGTTTGTTACATATGTATCCATGTGCCATGTTGATTTCCTGCACCCATTAACCCGTCATTTAGCATTAGGTATATCTCTTAATGCTGTCCGTCCCCCCTCCCCCCACCCCACAACAGTCCCCGGAGTGTGATGTTCCCCTTCCTGTGTCCATGAGTTCTCATTGTTCAATTCCCACCTATGAGTGAGAACATGTGGTGTTTGGTTTTTTGTCCTTGCGATAGTTTACTGAGAATGATGTTTTCCAGTTTCATCCATGTCCCTACAAAGGACACGAACTCATCATTCTTTATGGCTGCATAGTATTCCATGGTGTATATGTGCCACATTTTCTTAATCCAGTCTATCGTTGTTGGACATTTGGGTTGGTTCCAATTCTTTGCTGTTGTGAATAGTGCCGCAATAAACATACGTGTGCATGTGTCTTTATAGCAGCATGATTTATAGTCCTTTGGGTATATACCCAGTAATGGGATGCCTGGGTCAAATGGTATTTCTAGTTCTAGATCCCTGAGGAATCACCACACTGACTTCCACAATGGTTGAACTAGTTTACAGTCCCACCAACAGTGTAAAAGTGTTCCTATTTCTCCACATCCTCTCCATCGCCTGTTGTTTCCTGATTTTTTAATGATGGCCATTCTAACTGTTGTGAGATGGCATCTCACTGTAGTTTTGATTTGCATTTCTCTGATGGCCAGTGATGATGAGCATTTCTTCATGTGTTTTTTGGCTGCATGATTGTCTTCTTTTGAGAAGTGTCTGTTCATGTCATTTGCCCACTTTTTGATGGGGTTGTTTGTTTTTTTCTTGTAAATTTGTTTGAGTTCATTGTAGATTCTGGATATTAGCCCTTTGTCAGATGAGTAGGTTGTGAAAATTTTCTCCCATTCTGTAGGTTGCCTGTTCACTCTGATGGTAGTTTCTTTTGCTGTGCAGAAGCTCTTTAGTTTAATTAGATCCAACTTGTCAATTCTGGCTTTTGTTGCCATTGCTTTTGGTGTTTTAGACATGAAGTCCTTGCCCATGCCTATGTCCTGAATGGTATTGCCTAGGTTTTCTTGTAGGATTTTAATGGTTTTGGGTCTAACATTTAAGTCTTTAATCCATCTTGAATTAATTTTTGTATAAGGTGTAAGGAAGGGATCCAGTTTCAGCTTTCTACATATGGCTAGCCAGTTTTCCCAGCACCATTTATTAAATAGGGAATCCTTTCCCCATTTCTCGTTTTTGTCAGGTTTGTCAAAGATTAGAGAGTTGTAGATATGTGGCATCATTTCTGAGGGCTCTGTTGTGTTCCATTGATCTATGTCTCTGTTGTGGTATCAGTACCATGCTGTTTTGGTTACTGTAGCCTTGTAGTATAGTTTGAAGTCAGGTAGCGTGATGCCTCCAGCTTTGCTCTTTTGGCTTAGGATTGACTTGGCGATGCGGGCTGTTTTTTGGTTCCATATGAACTTTAAAGTAGTTTTTTCCAATTCTATGAAGAAAGTCATTGGTAGCTTGATGGGGATGGCATTGAATCTATAAATTACCTTGGGCAGTATGGCCATTTTCACGATATTGATTCTTCCAACCCATGAGCATGGAATGTTCTTCCATTTGTTTGTATCCTCTTTGATTTCATTGAGCAGTGGTTTGTAGTTCTCCTTGAAGAGGTCCTTCACATCCCTTGTAAGTTGGATTCCTAGGTATTTTATTCTCTTTGATGCAATTGTGAATGGGAGTTCATTCATGATTTGGCTCTCTGTTTGTCTGTGATTGGTGTACAAGAGTGCTTGTGATTTTTGTATATTGATTTTGTATCCTGAGACTTTGCTGAAGTTGCTAATCAGCTTAAGGAGATTTTGGGCTGAGATGATGGGGTTTTCTAGATATACAATCGTGTCATCTGCAAACAGGGACAATTTGACTTCCTCTTTTCCTAATTGAATACCCTTAATTTCCTTCTCCTGCCTGATTGCTCTGGCCAGAACTGCCAGCACTATGTTGAATAGGAGCGGTGAGAGAGGGCATCCCTGTCTTGTGCCAGTTTTCAGAGGGAATGCTTCCAATTTTTGCCTATTCAGTATGATATTGGCTGTGGGTTTGTCATAGATAGCTCTTATTATTTTGAGATACGTCCCATCAATACCTAATTTATTGAGAGTTTTTAGCATGAAGCGTTGTTGAATTTTGTCAAAGGCCTTTCCTGCATCTATTGAGATAATCATGTGGCTTTTGTCTTTGGTTCTGTTTATATGCTGGATTACATTTATTGATTTGCATATGTTGAACCAGACTTGCATCCCAGGGATGAAGCCCACTTGATTATGGTAGATAAGCTTTTTGATGTGCTGCTGGATTCGGTTTGCCAGTATTTTATTGAGGATTTTTGCATCAATGTTCATCAAGGATATTGGTCTGAAATTCTCTTTTTTGGTTATGTCTCTGCCAGGCTTTGGTATCAGGACGGTGCTGGCTTCATAAAATGTGTTAGGGAGGATTCCCTCTTTTTCTATCGATTGGAATAGTTTCAGAAGGAATGGTACCAGTTCCTCCTTGTACCTCTGGTAGAATTTGGCTGTGAATCCGTCAGGTCCTGGACTCTTTTTGGTTGGTAAGTTATTGATTATTGCCACAATTTCAGAACCTGTTATTGGTCTATTCAGAGATTCAACTTCTTCCTGGTTTAGTCTTGGGAGGGTGTATTTGTCGAGGAATTTATCCATTACTTCTAGATTTTCTAGTTTATTTGCATAGAGGTGTCTGTAGTATTCTCTGATGGTAGATTGTATTTCTGTGGGATCGGTGGTGATATCCCCTTTTTCATTTTTTATTGCATCTATTTGATTCTTCTCTCTTTTCTTCTTTATTAGTCTTGCTAGCGGTCTATCAATTTTGTTGTTCTTTTCAAAAAACCAGCTCCTGGATTCATTAATTTTCTGAAAGGTTTTTTGTGTCTCTATTTCCTTCAGTTCTGCTCTGATTTTAGTTATTTCTAGCCTTCTGCTAGCTTTTGAATGTGTGTGCTCTTGCTTTTCTAGTTCTTTTAATTGTGATGCTGGGGTGTCAATTTTGGATCTTTCCTGCTTTCTCTTGTGGGCATTTAGTGCTATAAATTTCCCTCTACACACTGCTTTGAATGTGTCCCAGAGATTCTGGTATGTTGTATCTTTGTTCTCATTGGTTTCAAAGAACATCTTTATTTCTGCCTTCATTTCATTATGTACCCAATAGTCATTCAGGAGCAGGTTGTTGAGTTTCCATGTAGTTGAGCAGTTTTGAGTGAGTTTCTTAATCCTGAGTTCTAGTTTGATTGCACTGTGGTCTGAGAGACAGTTTATTATAATTTCTGTTCTTTTACATTTGCTGAGGAGAGCTTTACTTCCAACTATGTGGTCAATTTTGGAATAGGTGTGGTGTGGTGCTGAAAAAAATGTATATTCTGTTGATTTGGGGTGGAGAGTTCTGTAGATGTCTATTAGGTCCACTTTGTGCAGAGCTGAGTTCAATTCCTGGATATCCTTGTTAACTTTCTGTCTCATTGATCTGTCTAATGTTGACAGTGGGGTGTTAAAATCTCCCATTATTATTATGTGGGAGTTTAAGTCCCTTTGTAGGTCACTCAGGACTTGCTTTATGAATCTGGGTGCTCCTGTGTTGGGTGCATATATATTTAGGATAGTTAGCTCTTCTTGTTGAATTGATCCCTGTACCATTATGTAATGGCCTTCTTTATCTCTTTTGATCTTTGTTGGTTTAAAGTCTATTTTATCAGAGACTAGGATTGCAACCCCTGCCTTTTCTTGTTTTCCATTTGCTTGATAGATCTTCCTCCATCCCTTTATTTTGAGTCTATGTGTGTCTCTGCACGTGAGATGGGTTTCCTGAATACAGCACACTGATGGGTCCTGACTCCTTATCCAGTTTGCCAGTCTGTGTCTTTTAATTGGAACATTTAGCCCATTTACATTTAACATTAATACTGTTATGTGTGAATCTGATCCTGTCATTATGATGTTAGTTGGTTATTTTGCTCGTTAGTTGATGCAGTTTCTTCCTAGCCTTGATGGTCTTTAGAATTTGGCATGTTTTTGCAGTGGCTGGTACTGGTTGTTCCTTTCCATGTTTAGTGCTTCCTTCAGGAACTCTTTTAGGGCAGTCCTGGTGGTGACAAAATCACTCAGCATTTGCTTGTCTGTAAAGTATTTTTTTCTCCTTCACTTATGAAGCTTAGTTTGGCTGGTTATGAAATTCTGGGTTGAAAATTCTTTTCTTTAAGAATGTTGAATATCGGCCCCCACTCTCTTCTGGCTTGTAGAGTTTCTGCCGAGAGATCAGCTGTTAGTCTGATGGGCTTCCCTTTGTGGGTAACCTGACCTTTGTCTCTGGCTGCCCTTAACATTTTTTCCTTCATTTCAACTTTGGTGAATCTGACAATTATGTGTCTTGGAGTTGCTCTTCTCGAGGAGTATCTTTGTGGCATTCTCTGTATTTCCTGAATCTGAATGTTGGCCTGCCTTGCTAGATTGGGGAAGTTCTCCTGGATAGTATCTTGCAGAGTGTTTTCCAACTTGGTTCCATTCTCCCCGTCATTTTCAAGTACACCAATCAGACGTAGGTTTGGTCTTTTCACATAGTCCCAAATTTCATGGAGGCTTCATTCATTTCTTTTTATTCTTTTTTCTCTAAACTTCCCTTCTCCCTTCATTTCATTCATTTCATTTTCCATCAGCGATACCCTTTGTTCCGGTTGATCGCATCTGCTACCGAGGCTTCTGCAATCGTTGCGTAGTTCTCGATACTTGGCTTTTAGCTCCATCATCTCCTTTAAGCCCTTCTCTCCACTGGTTATTCTAGTTATCAATTATTCTAATTTTTTTTCAAAGTTTTTAACTTCTTTGCTATTGTTTTGAATTTCCTCCTGTAGCTCGGAGTAGTTTGACCATCTGAAGCTTTCTTCTCTCAACTCGTCAAAGTCATCCTCCATCCAGCTTTGTTCCGTTGCTGGTGAGGAACTGCGTTCCTTTGGAGGAGGAGAGGTGCTCTGCTTTTTAGAGTTTCCAGTTTTTCTGCTCTGTTTTTTCCCCATCTTTGTGGTTTTATCTACTTTTTGTCTTTGATGATGGTGATGTACAGATGGGTTTTTGGTGTGGATGTCCTTTCTGTTTGTTAGTTTTCCTTCTGCAAGACAGGACCCTCAGCTGCAGGTCTGTTGGAATTTACTAGAGGTCCACTCCAGACCCTGTTTGGCTGGGTGTCAGCAGCCGTGGCTGCAGAACAGTGGATTTTCATGAGACCACAAATTCAGCTGTCTGATAGTTCCTCTGGAAGTTTTGTCTCAGAGGAGTACCCGGCTGAGTGAGGTGTCAGTCTGTCCCTACTGGGGGGGTGCCTCCCAGTTAGGCTGCTCAGGGGCGAGGGACCCACTTTTGGAGGCAGTCTGTCCGTACTCAGATCTCCAGCTGCGTGCTGGGAGAACCACTACTCTCTTCAAAGCTGTCAGTCAGACAGGGATATTTAAGTCTGTGGAGGTTCCTGCTGACTTTTTGTCTGTGCCCTGCTCCCAGAGGTGGAGCCTACAGAGGCAAGCAGGCCTCCATGAGCTGTGGTGGGCTCCACCCAGTTCGAGCTTCCTGGCTGCTTTGTTTACCTAAGCAAGCCTGGGCAATGGCGGGCGCCCCTCCCCCAGCCTCGCTGCTGCCTTGCAGCTTGATCTCAGACTGCTGTGCTAGCAATCAGCGAGACTCCCTAGGAATAGGACCCTCCAAGCCAGGTGCGGGACACAATCTCCTAGTGTGCCATTTTCCAGGCCCGTTGGAAAAGTGCAGTATTAGGATGGGACTGACCTGATATTCCAGGTGCCCTCTGTTACCCCTTTCTTTGACTAGGAAAGGGAAATCCCTGACCCCTTGCACTTCCCGAGTGAGGCAATGCCTTTTCCTGCTTCAGCTTACACACAGTGCGCTTCACCGACTGTCCAGCACAAACTGTTTGGCACTCCCTAGTGAGATGAAACTGGTACCTCAAACAGAAATGCAGAAATCACCCATCTGCTGTGTCATTCAGGCTGGGAGCTGTAGACCGGAGTGGTTCCTATTCAGATATCTTGGCTCCAACCCCATTTCCGTGTAGTTTTTATGGGAAGATATATCCTTTTTCACAATAGGCCTCAAAGCACTCCAAATGTCCACCTGCAGATTCTTCAAAGGGACTGTTACAAAACTGCTCAATCAAAAGAAAGATTCAACTCTGTGTGTTGAATGCACCGATCAGAAAGGAGTTGTTCAGAATGCTTCTGTCTAGTTTTTATGGGGAGATATTTCTTAACCCGCATTGGACGAAATAAATTCAAATATCTACTGGCAGATTCTAGAAAAAGACTGTTTCAAACCTGCTGAACCTAGAAAAAGCTTTAACTCGGTGAGGTGAATGGACACATCACAAAGAAATTTCGCAGAATGCTTCTATATTGTTTTTGAGGGAAGATATATCCTTTTTCAACATAACTCTCAAAGCACTGCAAATGTCCACTTGCAGAATCTTCAAACAGAGTGTTACAAAACTGCTCAATCAAAGGAAGGGTTCAACTCTGTGTGTTGAATGCACCGATAAGAAAGAAGCTGTTCAGAAAGCTTCTGTCTAGTTTTTATGTGAAGATATTTCATAACCAGCATTGGATGAAATAATCTCAAATATCCACCTGCAGATTCTAGAAAAAGACTTTCAAACCTGCCGAACCTGGAGGAAGCTTTAACTCTGTGAGATGAATACACATGTCATTAAGCAATTTTGCAGAATGCTTCTGTGTAGTTTTTGTGGGAAGACATACCCTTTTTCAACATTGGCCTCAAAGCACTGCAATGTCCACTTGCAGATTCGTCAAACAGGGTGTTACAAAACTGCTCAATCAAAAGATGGGTTCAACTTTGTGTTTTGAATGCATACATCAGACAGAAGTTGTTCAGAATGCTACTGTCTAGTTATTAGTTGAAGGTATTTCAAAACCCGCATTGGTCAAAATAATCTCAAATATGCACTTGCAGATTTTAGAAAAAAACTGGTTAAAACCTGCTGAACCTAGAGAAAGCTTTAACACTGTGAGATGAATACACACATCACAAAGAAATTTGCAGAATGCTTCTGTGTAGTTTTTGTGGGAAGATATATCGTTTTTCACCATAGGCCTCAAAGCCCTCAAAATGTCCACTTGCAGATTCTTCAAAGACAGTGTTACAAAACTGCTCAATCAAAAGAAGATTTCAACTCTGTGTTGAATGCACCCATCAGAAAGAAGTTGTTCATAATGCTTCTGTCTAGTTTTTATTTGAAGATATTTCATAACCCGCATTGGACGAAATAATCTCAAATATCCACTTGCAGATTCTAGAAAAAGAGTGTTTCAAACCTGCTGAAACTAGAGAAAGCTTTAACTCTGTGAGATGAATACACACATCACAAAGAAATTTCGCAGAATGCTTCCATATACTTTTTGTCAGAAGATATATCCTTTTTCACCATAGCCCTCAAAGCACTCCAAATGTCTACTTGCAGATCCTTCAAATAGTGTGTTTCCAAACTACTCAATTAATAGAAAGTTTCAGCTCTGTGTATTGAATGCATACATGAGAAAGAAGTTGTTCAGAATGCTTCTGTCTAGGTTTTATGGGAAGATATTTCATAACCCGCGTTGGAAGAAATAATCTCGAATATCCACTTGCAGATTCTACAAAAACACAGTTTGAAACCTGCTGAACCCAGAGAAAGCTCCAACTCTGTGAGATGAATGCACATATCACAAGGAAATTTCGCAGAATGCTTCTGTGTAGTATTTGTGGGAAGATATATCCTTTTTCACCATAGGGCTCAAAGCACTACAAATGTCCACTTGCAGATTCTTCAAAGACATTGTTAAAAAACAGCTCAATCACATTAGGAGATATACCTAATGCTAAATGACGAGCTAATGGGTGCAGGAAATCAACATGGCACATGGATACATATGTAACAAACCTGCACATTGTTCACATGTACCCTAAAACCTAAAGTATAATAAAAAAAAAAGAAAAAAAAAACAGCTCAATCAAAAGAGTGGTTCAACTCTGTGTGTTGAATGCACCGATTAGAAAGAATTTGTTCACAATGCTTCTGTCTAGTTTTTATGTGAAGATATTTCATAACCTGCATTGGACTAAATAATCTCAAATATCCACTTGCAGATTCTAGAAAAAGACTGTTTCAAACCTGCTGAACCTAGAGAAAGCTTTAACTCCGTGAGATGACTATACACATCACAAAGAAATTTGGCAGATAGTTCTGTGTAGTTTTTGTGGGAAGATATATCCTTTTTCAACATAGGCCTCAAAGCACTCCAATGTCCACTTGCAGATTCTTCAAGGAGACCGTTTCCAAATTGCTCAATCAAAACAAAAGTTCAGCTCTGTATATTGAATGCATACATCAGAAAGAAGTTGTTCAGAATGCTTCTGTCTAATTTTTATGTGAAAATATTTCATATCCCGCACTGGACAAAATAATCTCAAATATCCACTTGCAGATTCTAGAAAAAGACTGTTACAAACCTGCAGTACCTAGAGAAAGCTTTAACTCTGTGAGATATCTACATACATAACAAAGAAATTTCGCAGAATGCTTCTGTGTAGTTTTCGTGGGAAGATATATCCTTTTTCACCATAGCCCTCAAAGCACTCCAAATGTCAACTTGAAGATTCTTCAGAGTGTTTCCAAACTGCTCAATCAAAAGAAAGGTTCAGCTCTGTGTATTGAATGCATACATCAGAATGAAGTTGTTCAGAATGTTTCGGTCTAGTTTTTATGTGAAGATATTTCATAACCTGCATTGCACAAAATAATCTCAAATATCCACTTGTAGATTCTAGAAAAAGACTGTTTCAAACCTGCTGAACCTAGAGAAAGGTTTAACTCTGTGACATGAATACACACATCACAAAGGAATTTCGCAGAACGCTTCTGTGTAGTTTTTGTGGGAGGATATATCCTTTTTCACCATAGGCCTCAAAGAACTCCAAATGTCCACTTGCAGATTCTTCAGACAGAGTGTTTCCAAACTGCTCGATCAATAGAATGGTTCACCTCTGTGTATTGAATTCTTACATCAGAAGGAAGTTGTTCAGAATGCTTCTGCCTAGTTTTTATGTGAAGATATTTCATAACCCGCATTGGACACAATAATCTCAAATATCCACTTGCAGATTTTAGAAAAAGACTGTTTCAAACCGGCTGAACACAGAGAAAGCTTTAACTGTGTGAGATGAATACACACATCACAAGGAAATTTCGCAGAATGCTTCTGTGTAGTTTTTGTGGGAAGATATATGCTTTTTCACCGTAGGCCTCAAAGCTCTCCAATATCCGTTTGCAGATTCTTCAAAGACAGTGTAAAAAGGCTGCTCAATCAAAAGAAGGGTTCAACTGTGTGTTGAATGCACCGATCAGAAAGAAGTTGCTCAGAATGCTTCTGTTTAGTTTTTATGTGAAGATATTTCATTACCCGCGTTGGAAGAAATAATCTCAAATATTCACTTGCAGATTGTAGGAGGAGACTGTTTCAAACCTGCTGAACCTAGAGAAAGCTTTAACTCTGTGAGATGAATACACACATCACAAAGAAATTTCGCAGAATGCTTCTGTGTAGTTTTTGTCGGAAGATATATCCTTTTTCACGATAGGCTTCAAAGCCCTCCAAATGTCCGCTTGCAGATTCTTCAGAGTGTTTCCAAAATGCTCAATGAATAGAAAGGTTCAGCTCTGTGTACTGAATGCATACATCAGGAAGAAGTTGTTCCGAATGCTTCTGTCTAGTTTTTATGTGAAGATATTTCATAACACGCATTGGATGAAATAATCTCAATTATCCACTTGCAGATTCTAGAAAAAGACTGTTTCAAATCTGCTGATCCTAGAGGAAGCTATAACTCTGTGAGAGGAATGCACACATCAGAAAGAAATATCACAGAATGCTTCTGTCTAGTTTTTGTGGGAAGATATATCCTTTTTCACCATAGGCTTCAAAGTACTCCAAATGTCCAGTTGCAGATTCTTCAAACAGAGTGTTTCCAAACTGCTCAATCAACAGAAAGTTTCAGTTCTGTGTATTGAATGCACACATCAGAAAGAAGTTGTTCAGAATGCTTCTGTCTAGTTTTCATGTGAAGATACTTCATAACCCGCATTGGATGAAATAATCTCAAATATCCACATGCAGATTCTAGAAAAAGACTGTTTCAAACCTGCTGAGCCTAGAGAAAGCGTTAACTATGTGAGAAGAAACACACATTAGAAAGAAATTTCGAAGAATGCTTCTGTGTAGTTTTTGTCGGAAGATATATCCTTTTTCACCATAGGCTTCAAAGCACTCCAAGTGTCCGCTTGCAGATTCTTCAAACAGAGTGTTTCCAAGGTGCTCAATCAAGAGAAAGATTCAGCTCTGTGTTTTGAAAGCATACCTCGGAAAGAAGTTGCTCAGAATTCTTCTGTCTAATTTTTATGTGAAGATATTTCATAACCCGCATTGGACAAAGTAATCTAAAATATCCACTTGCAGATTCTAGAGAAAGTATGTTTCAAACGTGCTGAACTTAGAGAAAGCATTAACTCTTTGAGATGAATACACACATCAGAAAGAAATTTCGCAGAATACTTCTGTGTAGTTTTTGACGGAAGATATTTCTTTTTTCACCATAGGCTTCAAAGCACTCCAAATGTCCCCTTGCAGATTCTTCACACAAAGTGTGTCCACCTGCTCAATCAATAAAAAGGTTCAGCTCTGTGTTTTGAATGCAAACATCAGAAAGAAGTTGTTCAGAATGCTTCTGTCTAGTTTTTATGTGACGATATGTCATAACCCACATTGGACGAAATAATCTGACATATCCAATTACAGATTTTAGAAAAGGACTGTTTCAAACCTGCTGAACCTAGGGAAAGCTTTAACTCTGTGAGATGAATACACACATCAGAAAGAAATTTCGCAGAATGCTTCTTTGAAGTTTTGTGGGAAGATATATCCTTTTTCACCATAGGCCTCAAAGCTCTCCAACTGTCCAGGTGCAGATTCTTCAAACAGAGTATTTCCAAACTGCTCAATCAATAGAAAGGTTCAGCTCTGTGTATTGAATGTATACATCAGAAAGCAGTTGTTCAGAATGCTTCTGTCTAGTTTTCATGTGAAGATATATCATAACCCGCTTTGGATGAAATAATCTCAAATATCCACTTGCAGATTCTAGAAAAAGACTGTTTCAAACCTGCTGAACCTAGAGAAAGCTTTAACTCTGTGAGATGAATACACGCATTAGAAAGAAATTTCGCAGAAAGCTTCTGTGTAGTTTTTGTGGGTAGATATATCCTTTTTCACCATAGGCCTCAAAGCACTCCAAATGTCCAGTTGCAGGTTCTTCAAACAGAGGGATTCCAAACTTCTCAATCAACAGAAAGTTTCAGCTCCGTGTAATGAATGCATACATCAGAAAGCGGTTGTTCAGAATGCTTCTGTCTAGTTTTTATGTGAAGATATTTCATAACCCGCATTGGACGAAACAATCTCAAATATCCCCTTGAAGATTCTAGAAGAAGACTGTTTCAAACATGCTGAAAACAGAGAAAGCTTTAACTCTGTGAGATGAATACACACATCAGAAAGAAATTTCACAGAATACTTCCGTGTAGTTTTTGACGGAAGATATTTCTTTTTTCACCATAGGCCTCAAAGCACTCCAAATGTCCCCTTGCAGATTCTTCACACAAAGTGTTTCCACCTGCTCAATCAATAAAAAGGTTCAGCTCTGTGTTTTGAATGCACACATCAGAAAGAAGTTGTTCAGAATGCTTCTGTCTAGTTTTTATGTGAAGATATTACATAACACCCATTGGACGAAATAATCTCAAATATCCACTTGCAGATTCTAGAAAAAGACTCTTTCAAACCTGCTGACCCTAGAGAAAGCTTTAACTCTGTGAGATGAATACACACATCAGAAAGAAATTTCGCAGAATGCTTCTGTGTAGTTTTTTGGGAATATATATCCTTTTTCACCATAGGCTGCAAAGCACTCAAAATGTCCTCTTGCAAATTCTTCAAACAGAGTGTTTCCAAACTACTGCAGACATTTCATAACCCGCGTTTGATGAAAAAACTTCAAATATCCACTTGCAGATTCTAGGAAAGGCTGTTTCAAACCTGCTGAACCTAGAGAAAGATTTAGCTCTGTGAGATGAATACACGCATCAGAAATTAATTTCGCAGAATGCTTCTGTGTAGTTTTTGTGGGAAGATGTATCCTTTTTCACTATACGCCTCAAAGCTCTCCAAGTGTCCAGTTGCAGATTCTTCAAGCAGAGTGTTTCTAAACTGCTTAATCAAAAGGAGGGTTCAGCTCTGTGTATTGAATTCATACATCAGAAAGAAGTTGTTTAGAAAGCTTCTGTCTAGTTTTTATGTGAAGATATTTCATAACCCGCATTGGATGAAATAATCTTAAATATCCACTTCCAGACTGTAGAAAAAGACTGTTTCACACCTGCTGAACCTAGAGACAGTTTTAACCCTCTGTGATGAATTCACGCATCAGAAAGAAATTTCGCAGAATGCTTCTGTGTAGTTTTTGTGGGAAGATATAACCTTTTTCACCATAGGCCTCAAAGCAATCCAAATGTCCCGTTGCAGATTCTTCAAACAGAGTGTTTCCAAACCGCTCAATCAATAGAAAGTTTCAGCTCTGTGTTGAATGCATACATCGGAAAGAAGTTGTTCAGAATGTTTCTGTCAAGTTTTTATGTGAAGATAATTCATAACCCGCATTGGACGAAATAATCTCAAATATCCACTTGCAGATTCCAGAAAAAGACTTTTCAAACCTGCTGAACCTAGAGAAAGCTTTAACTCTGTGAGATGAATACACGCAGCAGAAATAAATTTCACAGAATGCTTCTGTGTAGTTTTTGTGGGAAGATGTATCCTTTTTCACTATAGGCCTCAAAGCTCTCCAAATGTCCACTTGCAGATTCTTCAAACAGAGTGTTTCCAAACTGCTCAATCAATTGAAAGTTTCAGCTCTGTGTATTGAATGCATACATCAGAAGGAAGTTGTTCATAATGCTTCTGTCTAGTATTTATGTGGAGATATTTCATAACCCACATTGGATGAAATAATCTCAAATATCAACTTGCAGATTCTAGAAAAAGACTGTTTCAAACCTGCTGAACCTAGAGAAAGCTTCAAATCTGTGAGATGAATACACTCATCAGAAAGCAATTTCACAGAATGCTTCTGTGTAGTTTTTGTGGGAAGATGTATCCTTTTTCACTATAGGCCTCAAAGCTCTCCAAATGTCCAGTTGCAGATTCTTCAAACAGAGTGTTTCCAAACTGGTCAATAAATAGAAAGGTTCAGCTCTGTGTATTGAATGTATACATCAGAAAGAAGTTGTTCAGAATGCTTCTGTCTAGTTTTAATGGGAAGAAATTTCATAACCCGCATTGGACAAAATTATCTCAAATATTCTCTTGCAGATTCTACAAAAGGACTGTTTCAAACCTGCTGAACCTAGAGAAGGCTTTAACTCTGTGAGATGAATACACGTATCAGAAAGAAATTTCGCAGAATGCTTCTGTGTAGTTTTTGTTGGAAGATATAACCTTTTTCACCATAGGCCTCAAATCACTCCAAATGTCCAGTTGCAGATTCTTCAAAGAGAGGGTTTCTAAACTGCCCAATCAATAGAAAGGTTCATCTCTGTGTATTGAATGCCAACATGAGAAAGAAGTTGTTCAGAATGCTTCTGTCTAGTTTTTATGTGAAGATATTTCATAACCCGCATTGGATGAAATAATCTCAAATATCCACTTGCAGATTCTACAAAAAGACTGTTTCAAACCTGCTGAATCTAGAGAAAGTTTCAACTCTGTGAGATGAATACACGCATCTGAAAGAAATTTCTTAGAATCCTTCTGTGTAGTTTTTGTCGGAAGATGTATCCTTTTCACTATAGGCCTCAAAGCTCTCAAAATTTCCACTTGCAGATTCTTCAAACAGAGTGTTTCCAAACCGCTCAATCAATAGAAAGTTTCAGCTCTGCGTATTGAATGCATACATCAGAAAGAAGTTGTTCAGAATGCTTCTGTAGAGTTCTTATGTGAAGATATTTCATAACCCGCATTGGAGAAAATTATCTCAAATATCCACTTGCAGATTCTACAAAAAGACTGCTTCAAACCTGCTGAACCTAGAGAAAACTTTAACTCTCTGAGATGAATACACGCATCAGAAAAAAATTTCGCAGAATGTTTCTGTGTAGTTTTTGTGGGAAGATATATCCTTTTTCACTAGAGGCCTCAAAGCTGTCCAAATGTCCACTTGCAGATTCTTCAAACAGAGTGTTTCCAAACTGCTCAATCAATAGGAAGGTTCAGCTCTGTGTATTGAATGCATACATCAGAAAGTAGTTGTTCAGAATGCTTCTGTCTAGTTTTTATGTGAAGATATTTCATAACCCGCATTGGAGGGAATAATCTCAAACATCCACTTGCAGATTCTAGAGAAAGACTGTTACAAACTTGCTGAACCTAGACAAAGCTTTAGCTCCGTGAGATCAATACGCACATCAGAAGGAAACTTCGCAGAATGCTTCTGTGTAGTTTTTGTGGGAAGATATATCCTTTTTCACCATAGGCCTCAAAGCACTCCAAATGTCCACTTGCAGTTTCTTCAAACAGAGTGTTTCCAAACTCCTCAATTAATAGGAAGGTTCAGCTCTCTGTATTGAATGCCTACATCAGAAAGAAGTTGTTCAGAATGCTTCCATCTAGTTTTTATGTGTAGATATTTCCTAACCCCCATTGGACGAAATAATCTTAAATATCCACTTGCAGATTCTATAGTCAGACTGTATGAAACCTGCTGAACCTAGAGAAAGCTTTAACTCTGTGAGATGAATACATGCATCAGAAACAAATTTCACAGAATGCTTCTGTGTAGTTTTGGTGGGAAGATATAACCTTTTTCGTCATAGGCTTCAAAGCACTCCAAATGTCCAGTTGCAGATTCTTCAAACAGAGTGTTTCCAAACTCCTCAATCAATAGAAAGGTTCAGCTGTGTGTATTGAATGCATACATCAGAAAGAAGTTGTTCAGAATGCTTCTGTCTAGTATTTATGTGAAGATATTTCATAACCCGCATTGGATGAAATAATCTCAAATGTCCACTTGCAGATTCTAGAAAAAGACTGTTTCAAACCTGATGAACCTAGAGAAAGCTTTAACTCTGTGAGATGAATACACACAACGGAAAGAAATTTCGCAGAATGCTTCTGTGTAGTTTTTGTGGGAAGATATATCCTTTTTCACCATAGGCCTCAAAGCACTCCAAATGTCCAGTTGCAGATTCTTCAAACAGAGTGTTTGCAAACTGCTCAGTCAATAGAAAAGTTCAGCTCTGTGTATTGAATGCCAACATCAGAAAGAAGTTGTTCAGAATGCTTCTGTCTAGTTTTTATATGAAGATATTTCATAATCCGCTTCGGATGAAATAATCTCAAATGTCCACTTGCAGATTCTAGAAAAAGACTGTTTCAAACCTGATGAACCTAGAGAAAGCTTTAACTCTGTGAGATGAATACACACATCAGAAAGAAATTTCGCAGAATGCTTCTGTGTAGTTTTTGTGGGAAGATATATCCTTTTTCACCATAGGCCTCAAAGCACTCAAAATGTCCAGTTGCAGATTCTTCAAACAGAGTGTTTGCAAACTGCTCAGTTAATAGAAAAGTTCAGCTCTGTGTATTGAATGCCAATATCAGAAAGAAGTTGTTCAGAATGCTTCCGTCTAGTTTTTATGTGAAGATATTTCATAAGCCACATTGGACGAAATTATCTCAAATATCCACTTGCAGATTCTAGAAAAAGACTGTCTCAAACCTGCAGAACCTAGAGAAAGCTTTAACTCTGTGAGATAAATACACGCATCAGAAAGTAATTTCACAGAATGCTTCTGTGTAGTTTTTGTGTGAACATATAAGCTTTTTTAAAATAGGCCTCAAAGCACTCTAAATGTCCAGTTGCAGATTTTTCAAACAGAGTGTTTCCAAACTGCTTAATCAAAAGGAAGGTTCCGCTCTGTGTATTGAATGCATACATCAGAAAGAAGTTGTTCAGAATGCTTCTGTATAGTTTTTATGTGAAGATATTTCATAACCCACATTGGATGAAATAATCTTAAATATCCACTTCCAGATTCTAGAAAAAGACTGTTTCAAAACTGCTGAGCCTAGAGATATCTTTAACTCTGTGAGATGAATATATCCACCAGAAAGAAATTTCGCAGAATGCTTCTCTGTAGTTTTTGTGGGAAGATATATCCTTTTTCAGCATAGGCCTCAAAGCACTCCAAATGTCCAGTTGCAGATTCTTCAAACAGAGTGTTTCCAAACTGCTCAATCAATAGAATGGTTCAGCTCTGTGTATTGAATGCATACCTCAGAAAGTAGTTGTTCAGAATGCTTCCGTCTAGTTTGTATGTGAAGATATTTCATAACCTGCATTGGATGAAATAATTCAAATATCCACTTGCAGATTGCAGAAAAAGACTGTTTCAAACCTGCTGAACCTAGAGAAAGCTTTAACTGTGTGAGATGAATACACGCATCAGAAAAAAATTTTGCAGAATGCTTCTGTGTAGTTTTTGTGGGAAGACTTATCCTTTTTCACTATAGACCTCAAAGCTCTCCAAATGTCCACTTGCAGATACTTGAAACAGAGTGTTTCCAAACTGCTTAATCAAGAGGAAGTTTCAGCTCTGTGTATTGAATGGATACATTACAAAAAGAATTTGTTCAGAAAACTTTGTCTAGTTTGTATGTGAAGATATTTTGTAACCTGCATTGGACAAAATTATCTCAAATATCCACTTGCAGATTCTAGAAAAAGACTGTTTCCAACCTGCTGAACCTAGAGAAAGTTTTAACTCTGTGAGATGAATACAAGCATCAGAAAGAAATTTCGCAGAATGCTTCTGTGTAGTTTTTGTGGGAAGATACATCGTTTTTCACCATAGGCTTCAAAGCACATAAAATGTCCACTTGCAGATTCTTCAGATGTTTCCAAACTGCTTAATCAAGAGGAAGTTTCACCTCTGTGTGTTGAATGTATACATCAGAAAGCAGTTGTTCAGAATGCTTCTGTCTAGTTTCTATGTGAAGATATTTCATTACCCGCTTGGGACGAAATAATCTCAAATATCCACTTGCAGATTCTAGAAAAAGAATGTTTCAAACCTGCTGAACCTATAGAAAGCTTTAACTCTGTGAGATGAATACACGCATCAGGAAGAAATTTCGCAGAATGCTTCTGTGTAGTTTTTGTGGGAAGATATAACCTTTTTCACCATAGGCCTCAAAGCACTCCAAATGTCCAGTTGCAGATTTTTCAAACAGAGTGTTTCCAAACTGCTCAATCAATAGAAAGGGTCACCTCTGCGTATTGAATGCATACATCAGAAAGGAGTTGTTCAGAATACTTATGTCTAGTTTTAGTGTGAAGATATTTCATAACCCGCATTTGACGAAATTATCTCAAATGTCCACTTGCAGATTCTAGAAAAAGGCTGTTTGAAACCTGCTGAACCTAGAGAAAGCTTTAGCTCTGTGAGATGAATACACGCATCAGAAAAAATTTCGGAGAATGCTTCTGTGTAGTTTTTGTGGGAAGATATATCCTTTTTCACTATAGGCCTCAAAGCTCTCCAAATGTCCACTTGCAGATTCTTCAAACAGAGTGTTTCCAAACTGCTCAATCAATAGGAAGGTTCTGGTCTGTGTATTGAACGCATACATCAGAAAGAAGTTGTTCAGAATGCTTCTGTCTAGTTTTTAAGTGAAGATATTTCATAATCCGCATTGGACGAAATAATCTCAAATATCCAATTGCAGATTCTAGAAAGAGTTTTTCTAACCTGGTGAACCTAGAGAAGGCTTTAACTGTGTGAGATGAATACAAGCATCAGTAAGAAATTTCGCAGGATGCTTCTGTGTATTTTTTGTGGGAAGATATATCCTTTTACACCATAGACCTCAAAGCACTCAAATGTCCAGTTGCAGATTCTTCAAACAGAGTGTTTCCAAACTGCTCAATCAATAGGAAGGTTCAGTTCTGTGTATTGAATGCATACATCAGAAAGAGGTTGTTCACAATGCTTCTGTCTAGTTTTTATATGAAGATATTTTGTAAACCGCATTGGACGAAATAATCTAAAATATCCACTTGCAGATTCTAGAGAAAGAGTGTTTCAAACCTGCTGAACCTAGAGAAAGCTTTAACTGTGTGAGATGAATACACGCATCTGAAAGAAATTTCGCAGAATGCTTCTGTGTAGTTTTTGTGGGAAGATATAAACTTTTTAACCATAGGCCTCAAAGCACTCCACATGTCCTGTTGCAGATTCTTCAAACAGAGTGTTTCCAAACTGGTCATTCAATAGAAAGTTTCAGCTCTGTGTATTGAATGCATACATCAGAAGGAAGTTGTTAAGAATGCTTCTGTCTAGTTTTTATGTGAAGATATTTCATAACCCACATTGGATGAAATTATCTCAAATATCCACTTGCAGATTCTAGAAAAAGATTGTTTCTAACCTGCTGAACCTAGAGAAAGCTTTAGCTCTGTGACATGTATACACGCTTCAGAAAGAAATTTCGCAGAATGCCTCTGTGTAGTTTTTGTGGGAAGAATTATCGTTTTTCACCATAGGCCTGAAGCACTCCAATTGTCCAGTTGCAGAATCTTCAAACAGAGTGTTTCCAAACTGCTCCATTAATAAAAAGGTTCAGCTCTGTGTATTGAATGCATACATCAGAAAGAAGTTTTTCAGAATGCTTCTGTCTAGTTTTTATGTGAAGATATTTCATAACCCACATTGTACGAAATAATCTCAACAATCCACTTGCAGATTCTAGAAAAAGACTGTTTCAAACCTGCTGAACCTAGAGAATGCTTTAAATCTGTGAGATGAATTCATGCAACAGAAAGAAATTTTGCAGAATTCTTCTGTGTAGTTTTTGTGGGAAGACTTATCCTTTTTCACCATAGGCCTCAATGAACTCTTAACGTCCAGTTGCAGACTTTTCAAGCAGAGTGTTTACAAACTGCTCAATCAATAGAAACGTTCAGCTCTGTGTATTGAATGCATACATCAGAAAGTAGTTGTTCAGAATGCTTCTGTCTAGTTTTTATGTGAAGATATTTCATAACCCACATTGGATGGGATAATCTCAAATATACACTTGCAAATTCTAGAAAAAGACTGTTTCAAACCTGCTGAACCTAGAGAAAGTTTTAACTGTGAGATGAATACATGCATCAGAAAGAAATTTCGCAGAATGCTTCTGTGTAGTTTTTGTTGGACGATATATCTTTTTTCACTGTAGGCCTCAAAGCTCTCAAAATGCCCAGTTGCAGATCCTTCAAACAGAGTATTTCCAAACTGCTCAATCAATAGAAAGGTTCTGCTCTGTGTATTGAATGCATACATCAGGAAGAAGTTGTTCAGAATGATTCTGTCTAGTTTTCATGTGAAGATATTCCATAACCTGCATTAGATGAAATAATCTCAAATATCCACTTGCTGATTCTAGAAAAAGACTGTTTCAAACCTGCTGAACCTAGAGAAAGCTTTAACTCTGTGAGATGAATACACGCATCAGAAAGAAATTTTGCAGAATGCTTCTGTGTAGTTTTTGTGGGAAGATATAACCTTTTTCACCATAGGCCTCAAAGCTCTCCAAAAGTCCAGTTGCAGATTCTTCAAACAGAGTGTTTCCAAACTGCTCAATCAATAGAAAGACTCAGCTCTGTGTATTGAATGCATAGATGAGAAAATAGTTGTTCAGAATGCTTCTGTCTAGTTTTTATGTGAAGATATTTCATAATCCCGATTGGAGGATATAATCCCAAATATCCACTTTCAGATTCTAGAAAAAGACTGTTTCAAACCTGCTGAACCTAGTGAAAGCTTTAACTTTGTGAGATGAATACACACATCAGAAAGAAATTTCGCAGAATGCTTCTGTGTAGTTTTTGTGGGAAGATATAGCCTTTTTCACCATAGGCGTCAAAACACTCCAAATGTCCAGTGGCAGATTCTTCAAACAGAGTGTTTCCAAACTGCTCAATCAATAAAATGTTTCAGCTCTGTGTATTGAATGCATACATCAGAAAGAAGTTTTTCGGAATGCTTCTGTCTAGTTTGTATGTGAAGATATTTCATAACCCGAATTGGACGAAATAATCTCAAATATCCACTTGCAGATTGCAGAAAAAATGTGTTTCAAACCTGCCGATCCTAGAGAAAGCTTTAACTGTGTGAGATGAATACACGCATCAGAAAGAAATTTCACAGAATGCTTCTGTGTAGTTTTTGTGGGAAGATATATCATTTTTCACCATAGGAATCAAAGCACTCCAAATGTCCAGTTGCGGATTCTTCAAACACAGTGTTTCCAAACTGCGCAATCAATAGAAAGGTTCAGCTCTGTGTATTGAATGCATACATCAGAAAGAAGTTGTTCAGAATGCTTCTGTCTAGTTTTTATGTGAAGATATTTCATCAACCGCATTGGACGAAATTATCTCAAATGTCCACCTGCAGATTCTAGAAAAAGACTGTTTCAAACCTGCTGAACCTAGAGAAAGCTTTAACTCTGTGAGATGAATGCACGCATCAGAAACTAATTTCGCAGAATGCTTCTGGGTAGTTTTTGTGGGAAGATATTTCCTTTTTCACCATAGGCCTCAAAACACTCCACATGTCTAGTGGCAGATTCTTCAAACAGAGTGTTTCCAAACTGCTCAATCAACAGAAAGGTTCAACTCTTTGTATTCAATGCACACATCAGATAGAAGTTGTCCAGAATGCTTCTGTCTAGTTGTTATGTGAAGATATTTCATAACCAGCATTGGACGAAATAATCTGAAATATTCACTTGCAGATTCTAGAAAAAGACTGTTTCAAACCTGCTGAACCTAGAGAAAGCTTTAACTCTGTGAGGTGAATACATGCATCAGAAAGGAATTTCACAGAATGCTTCTGTGTAATTTTTGTGGGAAGATATAACCTTTTTCACCATAGGCCTCAAAGCAATCCAAATGTCCAGTTGCAGATTCTTCAAATAGAGTGTTTCGAAACTGCTCAATCAATGGAAAGGTTCAGCTCTGTGTATTGAATGCATACATCAGAAAGAATTTTTTCAGAATGTTTCTGTGTAGTTTTTATGTGAAGATAGTTCATAAACCGCATTAGACGGAATAATCTCAATTATCCACTTGCAGATTCTAGAAAAAGAATGTTTGAAACCTGCGAAACCTAGAGAAAGCTTGAACCCTGTGAGATGAATACAAGCATAAGAAAGAAATTTTGCAGAATGCTTCCTTGTAGTTTTTGTGGGAAGATATATCCTTTTTCACTATAGGCCTCAAAGCTCTCCAAATGTCCAGTTGCAGATTCCTCAGTTTCCAAACTCCTCAATCAATAGAAAGTTTCAGCTCTCTGTACTGAATGCATACATCTGAAAGAAGTTGTTCAGAATGTTTCTGTCTAGTTTTTATGTGAAGATATTTCTAAACCGCATTGTACGAAATAATCTCAAATATCCACTTGCGGATTCTAGAACAAGACATTTTAAAACCTACTGAACGTAGAGAAAGCTTTAACTCTGTGAGATATATACACGCATCTGAAAGAAATTTCGTAGAATTCTTCGTGTAGTTTTTGTGTGAAGATATAACCTTTTTCACCATAGCCCTAAAAGCACTCCAAATGTCCAGTTGCAGATACTTCAAACAGAGTGTTTCCAAGGTGCTCAATCAATAGAAAGGTTCAGCTTTGTGTATTGAATGCATACATCAGAAAGAAGTTGTTCAGAATGCTTCTGTCTTGTTTTTATGTGAAGATATTTCATAACCTGCATTGGACGAAATTATCTGAAATATCCACTTGCAGATTCTAGAAAAAGACTGTTTCAAACCTGCTGAACAAAGAGAAAGCTTTAACTCTGTGAGATGAATACACGCATCAGAGAAAACTTTCGCAGAATGCTTCTGTGTAGTTTTTGTTGGAAGGTATAACCTTTTTCACCATAGGCCCCAAATCTCTCCAAATGTCCAGTTGCAGATTCTTCAAGCAGAGTGTTTCCAAACTCCTCCATCAATAGAAAGGTTCAGCTCTGTATATTGAATTCATACATCAGAATGAAGTTGTTCAGAATGCTTCTGTCTAGTTTTTATGTGAAGATATTTCATAACCTGCATTGGAAGAAATTATCTCAAATGTTCACTTGCAGATTCTGGATAAAGACTGTTTCAAACCTGTTGACCCTAGAGAAAGCTTTAACTGTGTGAGATGAGTACACACATCAGAAAGAAATTTCGCAAAATGCTTCTGTGTAGTTTTTGTGTGAACATATACCCTTTTTTACAATAGGCCTCAAAGCACTCCAAATGTCCAGTTGCAGATTCTTCAAACAGAGTGTTTCCAAACTGCTCAATCAATACAAAGATTCAGCTCTGTGTATTGAATGCATAACTCCGAAAGAAGTTGTTCAGAATGCTTCTGTCTAGTTTATATATGAAGATATTTCATAACCCGCATTGGACGAAATTATCTCAAATATCAACTTGCAGATTCTAGAAAAAGACTGTTTCAAACCTACTGTACCTAGAGAAAGCTTTAACTCTGTGTGACGCATACATGCATCAGAAAGAAATTTCGCAGAATGCTTCTGTATAGTTTTTGTGGGAAGACACAAGCCTTTTTCACCATAGGCCTCAAAGCACTCAAAATGTCCAGTTGCAGATTCCTCAAACAGAGTTTTTCCAAACTGCTCAATCAATAGAAAGGTTCAGCTCTGTGTATTGAATGCATACATCAGAAAGAAGTTGTTCAGAATGCTTCTGTCTAGTTTTTATGGGAAGATATTTCATAACCCGCATCGGACGAAATAATCTCAAATATACACTTGCAGATTCTAGAAAAAGACTGTTTCAAACCTGCTGAACCTAGAGAAAGCTTTAACTCTGTGAGATGAATACACGTATCAGAAAAAAATTTCTCAGAATGCTTCTGTGTAGTTTTTGAGGGAAGATACATCCTTTTTCACCATAGGTCTCAGAGCACTCCAAATGTCAAGTTGCAGATTCTACAAACAGTGTGTTTCTAAACTGCTCAATCAATATAAAGGTTCAGCTTTGTGTATTGAATGTGTACATCAGAAAGAATTTGTTCAGAATGCTTGTGTCTAGTTTTTATGTGAAGATATTTCATAACCCGCATTGGACGAAATTATCTCAAATATCCACTTGCAGATTCTAGAAAAAGACTGTTTGAAAACTGATGAACCTAAAGAAAGCTTTAAATCTGTGACATGAATACCGGCATCAGAAAGAAATTTCGCAGAATGATTCTGTGTAGTTTTTGTGGGAAGATATATCCCTTTTCACCATAGGCCTCAAAGCTCTTCAAATGTCCAGTTGCAGATTCTTCAAACAGAGTGTTTCCAAACTGCTCAATCAAAAAAAAGGTTCAGCTCTGTGTATTGAATGAATACATCGGAAAGTAGTTGTTCAGAATGCTTCCGTCTAGTTTTTATGTGAAGATATTTCATAACACGCAACGGATGAAGTTATCACAAATATCCAGTTGCAGATCCTAGAGAAAGACTGTTACAAACCTGCTGAACCTAGAGAAAGCTTTAACTCTGTGAGATGAATACACACATCAGAAAGAAACTTTGCAGAATGCTTATGTGTAGTTTTTGTGAGAAGGTATATCCTTTTTCAACATAGGCCTCAAAGCACTTCAAATGTCCACTTGCAGTTTCTTCAAACAGTGTTTCCAAACTGCTCAATTAATAGAAATGTTCAGCTCTGTGTATTGAATGCATACATCAGAAAGAAGTTGTTCAGAATGCTTCTCTCTAGTTTTTATGTGAAGACATTTCATAACCCGCATTGGATGAAATAATCTCAAATAACCACTTGCAGATTCTAGAGAAAGAAAGTTACAAAGCTGCTGAACCTAGAGAAAGCTTTAATTCTGTGAGATGAATACACATATAAGACAGAAACTTCGCAGAAGGCTTCTGTGCAGTTTTTGTGGAAGATATATCCTTTTTCACCATAGGCCTCAAAGCACTCCAAATGTCCACTTGCAGTTTCTTCAAACAGAGTGTTTCAAAACTACTCAATCAATAGAAAGGATGAGATCTGTGTATTGAAAGCATACATCGGAAAGAAGTTGTTCAGAATGCTTCTGTCTAGTTTTTATGTGAAGATATTTCATAACCCGCATTGGAGGGAATAATCTCAAACATCCACTTGCAGATTCTAGAGAAAGACTGTTACAAACTTGCTGAACCTAGACAAAGCTTTAGCTCCGTGAGATCAATACGCACATCAGAAGGAAACTTCGCAGAATGCTTCTGTGTAGTTTTTGTGGGAAGATATATCCTTTTTCACCATAGGCCTCAAAGCACTCCAAATGTCCACTTGCAGTTTCTTCAAACAGAGTGTTTCCAAACTGCTCAATCCATAGAAAGATTCAGCTGTGTGTATTGAATGCATACATCAGAAAGAAGTTGTTCAGAATGCTTCAGTCTAGTTTTTATGTGATGATATTTCATAACCTGCATTGGATGAAATAATCTCAAGTATACACTTGCAGATTCTAGAGAAAGACTGTTACAAACCTGCTGAACCTAGAGAAAGCTTTAACTCTGTGAGATGAATACACAGATCAGAAAGAAACTTCGCAGAATGCTTCTGTGTAGTTTTTGTGGGAAAATATATCCTTTTTCACCGCAGGCCTCAAAGCACTCCAAATGTCCACTTGCAGTTTCTTCAAACAGAGTGTTTCCAAGCTGCTCAATCAATAGAAAGGTTCATCTCCGTGTATTGAATGCATACATCAGAAAGAACTTGTTCAGAAAGCTTTTGTCTAGTTTTTATGTGAAGATATTTCATAACCCACATTGGAAGAAATAATCTCAACTATCCACTTGCAGACTCTAGAGAAAGACTGTTTCAAACCTCCTGAACTTAGAGAAAGCTTTAACTCTGTGAGATGAATACAAATATCAGAAAGAAACTTCGCAGAATCCTTCCGTGTAGTTTTTGTGCGAAGATATATCCTTTTTCACCATAGGCCTCAAAGCACTAAAAATGTCCACCTGCAGTTTCTTTAATTAGAGTATTTCCAAACTGCTCAATCAATAGAAATGTTCAGCTCTGTGTATTCAATGCATACATCAGAAAGAAGTTGTTCAGAATGCTTCTGTCTAGTTTTTACGTGAAGGTATTTCATAACCCGCTTTGGACGAAATAATCTCAAATATCCACTTATAGATTCCAGAGAAAGACGGCTTCAAACCTGCTGAACTTACAGAAAACTTTAACTCTGTGAGATGAATACGCACATCAGAAAGAAATTTCGCAGAATGTATCTGTGTACTTTTTCTTGGAAGATATATCCTTTTTCAGCATAGGCCTCAAAGCCCTCCAAATGTCCACTTACAGATTCTTCAAACAGAGTGTTTCCAAACTGCTCAATCAAAAGAAATGTTCAGCTCTGTGAATTGAATGCACTGATCAGAAAGAAGTTGCTCAGAGTGCTTCTGACTAGTTTTTATGTGAAGATATTTCATAACCCGCTTCGGATGAAATAATCTCAAATATCCACTTGCAGATTCTAGAAAAAGACTGTTTCAAACCTGCTGAACTTACAGAAAGCTTTTTTTTTTGTTTACATATTTTGACATTTGCCTTTTTTTTCTTTTTTCTTTCCTTTTTAAAAAATTTTTTTTATTATACTTTAGGTTTTAGGTTACATGTGCACAATGCACAGGTTTGTTATGTATGTATCCATGTGCCATGTTGATTCCCTGCACCAACTAACTCATCATTTAGCATTAGGTATATCTCCTAATGCTGTCCCTCCCCCATCTCCCCACCCCACAACAGTCCCCGGAGTGTGATCTCTCCCTTCCTGTGTACATGAGTTCTCATTGTTCAATTCCCACCTATGAGTGAGAACATGCGGTGTTTGTTTTTTTGTCCTTGCGATAGTTTACTGAGAATGACGTTTTCCAGTTCCATCCATGTCCCTACAAAGGACACGAACTCATCATTTTTTATGGCTGCATAGTATTCCATGGTGTATATGTGCCACATTTTCTTAATCCAGTCTATTTTTGTTGGACATTTGGGTTGGTTCCAACTCTTTGCTATTGTGAATAGTGCTGCAATAAACATACGTGTGCATGTGTCTTTATAGCAGCATGATTTATAGTCATTTGGGTATATACCCAGTAATGGGATGGCTGGGTCAAATGGTATTTCTAGTTCTAGATCCCTGAGGAATCGCCACACTGACTTCCACAATGGTTGAACTAATTTACAGTCCCACCAACAGTGTAAAAGTGTTCCTATTTCTCTACATCCTCTCCAGCACCTGTTGTTTCCTGATTTTTTAATGATGGCCATTCTAACTGGTGTGAGATGGTATCTCATTGTGGTTTTGATTTGCATTTCTCTGATGGCCAGTGATGATGAGCATTTCTTCATGTGTTTTTTGGCTGCATAAATGTCTTCTTTTGAGAAGTGTCTGTTCATGTCCTTTGCCCACTTTTTGATGGGGTTGTTTGTTTTTTTCTTGTAAATTTGTTTGAGTTCATTGTAGATTCTGGATATTAGCCCTTTGTCAGATGAGTAGGTTGCAAAAATTTTCTCCCATTCTGTAGGTTGCCTGTTCACTCTGATGGTAGTTTCTTTTGCTGTGCAGAAGCTCTGTAGTTTAACTAGATCCCATTTGTCAATTTTTGCTTTTGTTGCCATTGCTTTTGGTGTTTTAGACATGAAGTCCTTGCCCACGCCTATGTCCTGAATGGTATTGCCTAGGTTTTCTTGTAGGATTTTAATGGTTTTAGGTCTAACATTTAAGTCTTTAATCCATCTTGAATTAATTTTTGTATAAGGTGTAAGGAAGGGATCCAGTTTCAGCTTTCTACATATGGCTAACCAGTTTTCCCAGCACCATTTATTAAATAGGGAATCCTTTCCCCATTTCTTGTTTTTGTCAGGTTTGTCAAAGATCAGATAGTTGTAGATATGTGGCATCATTTCTGAGAGCTCTGTTCTGTTCCATTGATCTATGTCTCTGTTGTGGTACCAGTACCATGCTGTTTTGGTTACCGTAGCCTTGTAGTATAGTTTGAAGTCAGGTAGCGTGATGCCTCCAGCTTTGTTCTTTTCACTTAGGATTGACTTGGTGATGCGGGCTCTTTTTTGGTTCCATATGAACTTTAAAGTAGTTTTTTCCAATTCTTACAGAAAGCTTTAACTCCGTGAGATGAATACGCACGTCAGCAAGACATTTTGCAGAATGTTTCTCTGTAGTTTTTCTGGGAAGATATATCCTTTTTCACCAAAGGCCTCAAAGCCGTCCAAATGTCCACTTGCAGATTCTTCAAACAGAGTGTTTCCAGACTGCTCAGTCAATAGAAAGATTCACCTCTGTGTATTGAATGCACCGATCAGAAAGAACTCGTTCAGAATGCTTCTGTGTAGTTTTAATGTGAAGATATTTCATAACCCGCTTCGGACGAAATAATCTCAAATATCCACTTGCAGATTCTAGAAAAACACATTTTCAAACCTGGTGAACGTAGAGAAAGCTTTACCTCTGGGAGATGAATACACACATCAGAAACAAATTTTGCACAATGTTTCTGTGTAGTTTTTGTGGGAAGATATATCCTTTTTCACCATAGGCCTCAAAGCCCTCCAAATTTCCACCTGCAGATTATTCAAACAGAGTGTTTCCAAACTGCTCAATCAAAAGAAAGGTTCAGCTCAGTGAATTGAATACACCGATGAGAAAGAAGTTGTTCAGAACGCTTCTTTCTAATATTTATGTGAAATATTTCATAACACGTTTCAGATGAAATAATCTCAAATATCCACTGGCAGAATCCAGAAAAAGACTGTATAAAACCTGCTGAACTTAGAGAAAGTTTTACCTCTGTGAGATGAATACACACATCAGAAAGAAATTTCGCAGAATGTTTCTGTGTAGTTTTTCTGGGAGATATATCCTTTTTCAACATAGGCCTCAAAGCCTTCAAAGGCCATTTGCAGATTCTTCAAACAGAGTGTTTACAAACTGCTCAATGAAAAGCAAGGTTCAGCTCTGTGTATTGAAAACCCCAATCAGAAAGTAGTTGTTCAGAATGCTTCTGTCTAGTTTTTATGTGAAGATATTTCATAATCTGCTTCAGATAAATTATCCCAAATATCCACTTGCAGATTCTAGAAAAAGACTGTTTCAAACCTGCTGAACTTAGAGAAAGCTACAACTCCGTAAGATGAATACACACATCACAAACAAATTTCGCAGAATGGTTCTGTGTAGTATTTGTGGGAAGATATATGATTTTTCACAATAGGCCTCAAAGCCCTCCAAATGTCCACTTGCAGATTCTTCAAACAGAGTGTTTCCAAACTGCTTAATCAAAAGAAAGGTTCAGCTCTGTGTAATGAATGCACCAACCAGAAGGGAGTTTTTCAGAATGCTTCTGTCCTGTGTTTATGTGAAGATATTTCATAACCCGCTTCGGACGTAATAATCTAAAATATCCACTTGCAGATTCTAGAAAAAGACTGTTTCAAACCTGCTGAATTTAGAGAAAGCTTTAACACCGTGAGATGAATACAGACATCAGAAAGAAATTTCACAGAATTTTTCTGTGTAGTTTTTCTGGGAAGACATATCCTTTTTCACCATTGGCCTCAAAGCCCTCCAAATGTCCACTTGCAGATCCTTCAAACAGAGTGTTTCCAAACTGCTCAATCTAAAGGAATGTTCAGCTCTGTTTGTTCAATGAACCGATCAGAAAGAAGTTGTTCAGAATGCTTCTGTCTAGTTTTTATGTGAAGACATTTCATAACCCGCTTCGGACGAAATAATCTCAAATATCCATTTGAAGAATCTAGAAAAAGACTGTTTCAAACCTGCTGAACTTAGAGAAAGCTTTAACTCCGTGAGATGAATACACACATCAGAAAGAAATTTCTCAAAATGTTTCTGTGTAGTTTTTGTGGGAAGATATATCCTTTTTAAACACAGGCCTCAAAGCCCTCCAAATGTCCACCTGCAGATTCTTCAAACTGTTTCCAAACTACTCAATCAAACGAAAGGTTCAGGAAATCAACATGGAACATGGATACATAAGTAACAAACCTGCACATTGTGCACATGTACCCTAAAGCCTAAAGTTTAATAAAAAAAAAAGAATAAAACAAAACACAAGCACAAAAAAGAAAGTTTCAGCTCTGTGTATTGAATGCACCCATGAAAAAGAAGTTGTTCAGAATGCTTCTGTGTAGTTTTTATGGGAAGATATTTCATAACCCGCTTCGGATGATATAATCTCAAATATGCACTTACAGATTCTAGAAAAACACTGTTTCAAACCTGCTGAACTTAGAGAAAGCTTTAAATCCGTGATATGAATACAGACAGCAGAAAGAAATTTCACAGAATGTTTCTGTGTAGTCTTTCTGTGAAGAGATATCCTTTTTCACCATAGACCTCAAAGCCCTCCAAATGTCCACTTGCAGATTCTTCAGAGTGTTTCCAAACTGCTCAATCAAAAGAAACGTTCAGCTCTGTGTATTGAATGCACCGATCAGAAATTAGTTGCTCAGAATTCTTCTGTCTAGTTCTGATGTGAAGATATTTAATAACCCACTTCAGACAAAATAATCTCAAATATCCACTTGCAGATTCTAGAAAAAGACTGTTTCAAACCTGCTGAACGTAGAGAAAGCTTTATCTCCGTGAGATGAATACACACATAGGAAAGATGTTTTGCAGAATGTTTCTGTGTAGTTCTTCTGGGAAGATATATCCTTTTTCATGATAGGCCTCAAAGCCCTCCAAATGTCCACTTGCATATCCTTCAAACAGAGTGTTTCCAAAGTGCTCTATCAAAAGAAAGGTTCAGCTCTGTGTATTAAATGCACCAATCAGAAAGAAGTTGTTCAGAATGCTTCTGTCTAGTTTTTATGTGAAGATATTTCATAACCCGCTTCTGACAAATAATCTCAAATATCCACTTGTAGGTTCTAGAAAAATACTGTATAAAACCTGCTGAACTTAGAGAAAGCTTTATCTCCATGAGGTGAATACACACATCAGAAAGAAATTTCACAGTATGTTTCCGTGTAGTTTTTCTGGGGAGATATAACCTTTTTCACCACAGGCCTCAAAGCCCTCCAAATGTCCACTTGCAGATTCTTCAAACAGAGTGTTTCCAAACTGTTCAATCAAAAGAAAGGTTCAGCTCTGTGTATTGAATGCACCGCTCAGAAAGAAGTTGTTCAGAATGCTTCTGTCCTGTGTTTATGTGAAGATGTTTCAGAACCCGCTTCAGATGAAATCATCTCAAATATCCACTGGCAGATACTAGGAAAAGACTGTTTCAAACCCGCTGAACTTAGAGACAGCTTTAACTCCGTGAGATGAATACACACATCAGAAAGAAATTTCGCAGACTGTTTCTGTGTAGTTTTTGTGGGAAGATATATCCTTTTTCACCATAGGCCTCAAAGCCCTCCAAATGTCCACTTACAGATTCTTCAAATAGTCTTTCCAAACTGCTCAATCAAAAGAAAGGTTCAGCTCTGTGTAATGAATGCACCAATCAGAAAGAAGTTGCTCAGAATGCTACTGTCTAGTTTTTATGTGAAGATATTTCATAACCCGCTTCAGACGATATAATCTCAAATATCCACTTGCAGATTCTAGAAAAAGACTGTTTCAAACCTGCTGAACTTAGAGAAAGCTTTAACTCCGTGAGATAAATACACACATGAGAAAGAAATTTAGCGGAATGCTTCTGTGTAGTTTTTCTGGGAAGATATATCCTTTTTCACCATTGGCCTCAACGCCCTCCTTATGTCCACTTGCATATTCTTCAAACAGAGTGTCTCCAAACTGCTCAATCAAAAGAAAGTTCTGCTCTGTGTATTGAATGCACCGATCAGAAAGTAGTTGTTCAGAATGCTTCTTTTTTTTTAAATTATAATTTAGGATTTAGTGTACCTGTCCACAATGTGCAGTTTTGTTACATATGTATCCATGTGCCATGTTGATTTCCTGTACCCATTAACTTGTCATTTAGCATTAGGTATATCTCCTAATGCTGTCCCTCCCCCCTCCCCGCACCCCACAACAGTCCCCGTAGTGTCACGTTCCCCTTCCTGTGTCCATGAGTTCTCATTGTTCAATTCCCACCTGTGAGTGAGAACATGTGGTGTTTGGTTTTTTGTCCTTGCGATAATTTACTGAAAATGATGTTTTCCAGTTTCATCCATGTCCCTACAAAGGACATGAACTCATCAATACTATGGCTGCATAGTATTCCATGGTGTATATGTGCCACATTTTCTTAATCCAGTCTATTGTTGTTGGACATTTGGGTTGGTTCCAACTCTTTGCTATTGTGAATAGTGCTGCAATAAACATACATGTGCATGTGTCCTTATAGCAGCATGTTTTACAATCCTTTGGGTATATACCCAATAATGGGATGGCTGGGTCAAATGGTATTTCTAGTTCTAGATCCCTGGGGAATCGCCACACTGACTTCCAAAACGGTTGAACTAGTTTACGGTCCCACCAACAGTGTAAAAGTGTTCCTATTTCTCCACATCCTCTCCAGCACCTGTTGTTTCCTGACTTTTTAATGATGGCCATTCTAACTGGTGTGAGATGGTATCTCACTGTGGTTTTGATTTGCATTTCTCTGATGGCCAGTGATGATGAGCATTTCTTCGTGTGTCTTTTGGCTGCAAAAGTGTCTTCTTTTGAGAAGGGTCTGTTCATCTCCTTTGCCCACTTTTTGATGGGGTTGTTTGTTTTTTTCTTGTAAATTTGTTTGAGTTCATTGTAGATTCTGGATATTAGCCCTTTGTCAGATAAGTAGGTTGCCAAAATTTTCTCCCATTCTGTAGGTTGCCTGTGCACTCTGATGGTAGTTTCTTTTGCTGTGCAGAAGCTCTTTAGTTTAATTAGATCCCATTTGTCAATTTTTGCTTTTGTTGCCATTGCTTTTGGTGTTTTAGACATGAAGTCCTTGCCCATGCCTATGTCCTGAATGGTATGGCCTAGGTTTTCTTGTAGGATTTTAATGGTTTTAGGTCTAACATTTAAGTCTTTAATCCATCCTGAATTAATTTTTGTATAAGGTGTAAAGAAGGGATCCAGTTTCAGCTTTCTACATATCTCTAGCCAGTTTTCCCAGCACCATTTATTAAACAGGGAATCCTTTCCCCATTTCTTCTTTTTGTCAGGTTTGTCAAAGATCAGATAGTTGTAGATATGCGGCATCAATTCTGAGGGCTCTGTTCTGTTCCATTGATCCATGTCTCTGTTGTGGTACCAGTACCATGCTGTTTTGGTTACTGTAGCCTTGTAGTATAGTTTGAAGTCAGGTAGCGTGATGCCTCCAGCTTTGTTCTTTTGGCTTAGGATTGATTTGGCGATGTGGCTCTTTTTTGGTTCCATATGAACTTTAAAGTAGATTTTCCAATTCTGTGAAGAAAGTCGTTGGTAGCTTGATGGGAATGGCATTGAATCTATAAATTACCTTGGGCAGTATGGCCATTTTCACGATATTGATTCTTCCAACCCATGAGCATGGAATGTTCTTCCATTTGTTTGTATCCTCTTTTATTTCATTGAGCAGTGGTTTGTAGTTCTCCTTGAAGAGGTCCTTCACATCCCTTGTAAGTTGGATTCCTAGGTATTTTATTCTCTTTGAAGCAATTGTGAATGGGAGTTCACTCATGATTTGGCTCTCTGTTTGTCTGTGATTGGTGTACAAGAATGCTTGTGATTTTTGTACATTGATTTTGTATCCTGAGACTTTGCTGAAGTTGCTAATCAGCTTAAGGAGATTTTGGGCTGAGACAATGGGGTTTTCTAGATATACAATCATGTCATCTGCAAACAGGGACAATTTGACTTCCTCTTTTCCTAATTGAATACCCTTTATTTCCTTCTCCTGCCTGATTGCTCTGGCCAGAACTGCCAGCACTATGTTGAATAGGAGTGGTGAGAGCGGGCATCCCTGTCTTGTGCCAGTTTTCAGAGGGAATGCTTCCAGTTTTTGCCCATTCAGTATGATATTGCTCTGGGTTTTTCGTAGATAGCTCTTATTATTTTGAAATACGTCCCATCAATACCTAATTTATTGAGAGTTTTTAGCATGAAGGGTTGTTGAATTTTGTCAAAGGCCTTTTCTGCATCTATTGAGATAATCATGTGTTTTTTGTCTTTGGTTCTGTTTATATGCTGGATTACATTTATTGATTTGCATATGTTGAACCAGCCTTGCATCCCAGGGATGAAGCACATTTGATTATGGTGGATAAGCTTTTTGATGTGCTGCTGGATTCGGTTTGCCAGTATTTTATTGAGGATTTTTGCATCAATGTTCATCACGGATACTGGTCTGAAATTCTCTTTTTTGGTTATGTCTCTGCCAGGCTTTGGTATCAGGATGATGCTGGCTTCGTAAAATGTGTTAGGGAGGATTCCCTCTTTTTCTATCAATTGGAATAGTTTCAGAAGGGATAGTAACAATTCCTCCTTGTACCTCTAGTAGAATTCAGCTGTGAATCCATCAGGTCCTGGACTCTTTTTGGTTCGTAAGCTATTGATTATTGCCACAATTTCAGAACCTGTTATTGGTCTATTGAGAGATTCAACTTCTTCCTGATTTAGTCTTGGGAGGGTGTATTTGTCGAGGAATTTATCCATTTCTTCTAGATTTTCTAGTTTATTTGCATAGAGGTGTTTGTAGTATTCTCTGATGGTAGATTGTATTTCTGTGGGATCGGTGGTGATATCCCCTTTTTCATTTTTTATTGCATCTATTTGATTCTTCTCTCTTTTCTTATTAGTCTTGCTAGCCCTCTATCAATTTCGTTGTTCTTTTCAAAAAACCAGCTCCTGGATTCATTAATTTTTTGAAGGGTTTTTTGTGTCTCTATTTCCTTCAGTTGTGCTCTGATTTAGTTATTTCTTGCCTTCTGCTAGCTTCTGAATGTGTTTGCTCTTGCTTTTCTAATTCTTTTAATTGTGATGTTAGGGTGCCAATTTTGGATCTTTCCTGCTTTCTCTTGTGGGCATTGAGTGCTATAAATTTCCCTCTACACACTGCTTTGAACATGTCCCAGAGATTCTGGTATGTTGTGTCTTTGTTCTCATTGGTTTCAAAGAACATCTTTATTTCTGCCTTCATTTCATTATGTACCCAATAGTCATTCAGGAGCAGGTTGTTCAGTTTCCATGTAGTTGAGTGGTTTTGAGTGAGTTTCTTAATCCTGAGTTCTAGTTTGATTGCACTGTGGTCTGAGAGACAGTTTGTTATAATTTCTGTTCTTTTACATTTGCTGAGGAGAGCTTTACTTCCAACGATGTGGTCAATTTTGGAATAGGTGTGGTGTGGTGCTGAAAAAAATGTATATTCTGTTGATTTTGGGTGGAGAGTTCTGTAGATGTCTATTAGGTCCACTTTGTGTAGAGCTGAGTTCAATTCCTGGATATCCTTGTTAACTTTCTGTCTCGTTGATCTGTCTAATGTTGACAGTGGGGTGTTAAAATCTCCCATTATTATTGTGTGGGAGTTTAAGTCCCTTTGTAGGTCACTGAGGACTTGCTTTATGAATCTGGGTGCTCCTGTGTTGGGTGCATATATATTTAGGATAGTTAGCTCTTCTTGTTGAATTGATCCCTTTACCATTATGTAATGGCCTTCTTTGTCTCTTTTGATCTTTGTTGGTTTAAAGTCTATTTTATCAGAGACTAGGATTGCAACCCCTGCCTTTTTTTGTTTTCCATTTGCTTGATAGATCTTCCTCCATCCGTTTATTTTGAGTCTATGTGTGTCTCTGCACGTGAGATGGGTTTCCTGAATACAGCACACTGATGGGTCCTGACTCCTTATCCAGTTTGCCAGTCTGTGTCTTTTAATTGGAACATTTAGCCCATTTACATTTAATGTTAATATTGTTATGTGTGAATCTGATCCTGTCATTATGATGTTAGTTGGTTATTTTGCTCGTTAGTTGATGCAGTTTCTTCCTAGCCTTGATGGTCTTTAGAATTTGGCATGTTTTTGCAGTGGCTGGTACTGGTTGTTCCTTTCCATGTTTAGTGCTTCCTTCAGGAACTCTTTTAGGGCAGTCCTGGTGGTGACAAAATCACTCAGCATTTGCTTGTCTGTAAAGTATTTTTTTCTCCTTCACTTATGAAGCTTAGTTTGGCTGGTTATGAAATTCTGGGTTGAAAATTCTTTTCTTTAAGAATGTTGAATATCGGCCCCCACTCTCTTCTGGCTTGTAGAGTTTCTGCCGAGAGATCAGCTGTTAGTCTGATGGGCTTCCCTTTGTGGGTAACCTGACCTTTGTCTCTGGCTGCCCTTAACATTTTTTCCTTCATTTCAACTTTGGTGAATCTGACAATTATGTGTCTTGGAGTTGCTCTTCTCGAGGAGTATCTTTGTGGCATTCTCTGTATTTCCTGAATCTGAATGTTGGCCTGCCTTGCTAGATTGGGGAAGTTCTCCTGGATAATATCTTGCAGAGTGTTTTCCAACTTGGTTCCATTCTCCCCGTCATTTTCAGGTACACCAGTCAGACGTAGGTTTGGTCTTTTCACATAGTCCCCAATTTCTTGGAGGCTTTGTTCATTTCTTTTTATTCTTTTTTCTCTAAACTTCCCTTCTCTCTTCATTTCATTCATTTCATCTTCCATCAGTGATACTCTTTCTTCCAGTTGATCGCTTCTGCTACTGAGGCTTCTGCAATCTTCGCGTAGTTCTCAAAACTTGGCTATCAGCTCCATCAGCTCCTTTAAGCCCTTCTCTCCATTGGTTATTCTAGTTATCCATTCTTCTAATTTTTTTCAAAACTTTTAACTTCTTTGCTATTGTTTTGAATTTCCTCCCGTAGCTCAGAGTAGTTTGATCGTCTGAAGCCTTCTTCTCTCAACCCATCAAAGTCATCCTCCATCCAGCTTTGTTCCGTTGCTAGTGAGGAACTGCATTCCTTTGGAGGAGGAGAGGTTCTCTGCTTTTTAGAGTTTCCAGGTTTTCTGCTCTGTTTTTTCCCCATCTTTGTGGTTTTATCTACTTTTGGTCTTTGATGATGGTGATGTACAGATGGGTTTTTGGTGTGGATGTCCTTTCTGTTTGTTAGTTTTCCTTCTACCAGACAGGACCCTCAGCTGCAGGTCTGTTGGAGTTTACTAGAGGTCCACTGCAGACCCTGTTTGGCTGGGTGTCAGCAGCGGTGGCTGCAGAACAGCGGATTTTTGTGAGACCACAAATTCAGCTGTCTGATAGTTCCTTTGGAAGTTTTGTCTCAGAGGAGTACCCGGCCAAATGAGGTGTCAGTCTTTCCCTACTGGGGGGGTGCCTCCCAGTTAGGCTGCTCAGGGTTGAGGGACCCACTTTAGGAGGCAGTCTGTCTGTTCTCAGATCTCCATCTGCGTGCTGGGAGAACCACTACTCTCTTCAAAGCTGTCAGTCAGACAGGGACATTTAAGTCTGTGGAGTTTCCTGCACCCACTGTTTGGCACTCCGTAGTGAGATGAAACAGGTACCTCAAGCAAAAATGCAGAAATCAGCCATCTTCTGTGTCGCTCGGGCTGGGAGCTGGAGAAAGGAGCTGTTCCTATTCGGCCATCTTTGCTCCACCCCCCCCAGAAACCTTCTGTCTAGTTTTTATGTGAAGATATTTCATAACCCGCATTAGATGAAATAATCTCAAATATCCACTTGCTGATTCTAGAAAAAGACTGTTTCAAACCTGCTGAACTTAGAGAAAGCTTTAAATCCATGAGATGAATACACACATCGGAAAGAAATTTCACAGAATGTTTCTGTGTAGTTTTTGTGGGAAGACATATCGTTTTTCACTATAGGCCCCAAAGACCTCCAAATGTCCACTTGCAGATTTTTCAAACAGAGTGTTTCCAGACTGCTCAATCAAAAGACATTTCAGCTCTGTGTATTCAATGCACCGATCAGAAAGAAGTTGATGTGAATGCTTCTGTCTAGTTTTTGTGTGAAGATATTTCATAATATGCTTCGGATGAAATAATCTCAAATATCCACTTGCGGATTCTAGAAAAAAACTGCTTCAAACCTGCTGAACTTAGAGAAAGCTTAAACTCCATGAGATGAATACACACATCAGAAAGAAATTTCTCAGAATGTTTCTGTGTAGTTTTGGAGGGAAGAGATACCCTTTTTCACCACAGACCACAAACCCCTCCAAATTTCCACTTGCAGATTCTTCAAACAGAGTGTTACCAAACTTCTCAATTGAAAGAAAGGTTCAGGAAATCAACATGGCACACGGATACATGTGTAACAAACCTGCACATTGTGCACATGTACCCTAAAACCTAAAGTATAAGAAAAAAAAGAATAAAACAAACAAACAAACAAAAGGTCCAGCTCTGTGTATTGAAAGCACCCATCAGAAAGAAGTTGTTCAGAATGCTTCTGTCTAGTTTCTATGTGAAGATATTTCATAACCCGCTTCAGAAGACATAATCTCAAATATCCACTTGCACATTCTAGAGAAAGACTGTTTCAAACCTGCTGAACTTAGAGAAAACTTTAACTCCGTGAGATGAATACACACATCAGAAAGAAATTTTGCAGAATGTTTCTGTGTACCTTTTGTGGGAAGATATATCCTTTTACACCATAGGCCTCAAAGCCCTCCAAATGTCCACTTGCAGATACTTCAAACAGAGTGTTTCCAAACTGCTCAATCATAAGAAAGGTTCAGCTCTGTGTATTGAATGCACCGATCAGAAAGAAGTTGTTCAGAATGCTTCTGTCTAGTTTTTATGTGAAGATATTTCATAACCTGCTTCGGACAAAATAATCTCAAATATCCACTTGCAGATTCTAGAAAAACACTGTTTCAAACCTGCTGAACGTAGAGAAAGCTTTAAATCCGTGAGATGAATACACACATCAGAAAGAAATTTCGAAGAATGTTTCTCTGTAGTTTTTCTGGGAAGATATATCCTTTTGCAACATAGGCCTCAATGCCCTCCAAATGTCCACTTGCAGATTCTTCAAACAGAGAGTTTCCAAACTGCTCAACCTAGAGAAAGGTTCAGCTCTGTGTATTGAATGCACCCATCAGAAAGAAGTTGCTCAGAATGCTTCTGTCTAGTTTTTAAGTGAAGATATTTCTTAACCCTCTTCGGACGAAATAATCTCAACTGTCCACCTGCAGATTCTAGAAAAACACTGTTTCAAACCTGCTGAACTTAGAGAAAGCTTTAATTCTGTGAGATGAATACACACATCAGAAGGAAATTTTGCAGAATGTTTCTGTGTAGGTTTTGGGGGAAGATATATCTTTTTTTACTGTAGGCCTCAAAACCATCCAAATGTCCACTTGCAGATTCTTCGAACAGAGTGTTTCCAAACTGCTCAATCCAAAGAAAGTTTCAGCTCTGTGTATTGAATGCACCGATCAGAGAAGTTGTTCAGAATGCTTCTGTCTAGTTTTTATGTGAAGATATTTAGAAGTTGTTCAGAATGCTTCTGTCTAGTTTTTATGTGAAGATATTTCATAACATGCTTCGGATGAAATAATCTCAAATATCCACTTGCAGATTCTAGAAAAAGACAGTTTCAAACTTGCTGAACTTAGAGAAAGCTTTAACTCTGTGAGATGAATACACACATCATAAAGAAATTTCGCAGAATGATTCTGTGTAGTTTTTCTGGGAAGATATATCCTTTTTCACCATAGGCCTCAAAACCCTCCAAATGTCCACTTGCAGATCCTTCAAACAGAGTGTTTCCAAACTGCTCAATCCAAAGAAAGTTTCAGCTCTGTGTATTGAATGCACCGATCAGAAAGTAGTTGTTCAGAATGCTTCTATCTAGTTTTTATGTGAAGATATTTCATATCCCTCTTCGGACGAAATAACCTCAAATATCCACTTGCAGATTCTAGAAAAAGATGGTTTCAAACCTGCTGAACTTAGAGAAAGCTTTAACTCCGTTGGATGAATACAAACAGCAGAAAGAAATTTCGCAGTATGTTTCTGTGGAGTTTTTCTGGGAAGATATATCCTTTTTCACCATAGACCTCAAAGCCCTCCAAATGTCCACTTGCAGATTCTTCAAACAGAGTGTTTCCAAACTGCTCAATCAAAACAAAGTTTCAGCTCTGTGTATTGAATGCACCGATGAGAAAGAAGTTGTTCAGAATGCTTCTGTCTAGTTTTTATATGAAGATATTTCATAACCTGCTTCGGATGAAATAATCTCAAATATCCACTTGCAGATTCTAGAAAAAGACTGTTTCAAACCTGCCGAATTTAGAGAAAGCTGTAACTCCATGAGATGAATACACACATGAGAAAGAAATTTCGCAGAAGGATTATGTGTAGTTTTTCTGAGAAGACATATCCTTTTTCACCATAGGCCTCAAAGCCTTACAAATGTCCACTTGCAGATTCTTCAGAGTGTTTCCAAAGTCCTCCATCAAAAGAAAGGTTCAACTCTGTGTATCGAATGCACAGATGAGGAAGAAGTTGTTCAGAATGCTTCTGTCTAGTTTTTATGTGAAGATATTTCATAACACGCTTCGGATGAAATAATCTCAAATATCCACTTGCAGAGTCCAGAAAAAGACTGTTTGAAACCTGCTGAATTTAGAGAAAGCTTTATCTCCATGAGATGGATACACACATCAGAAAGAAATTTCGCAGAATGTTTCTGTGTAGTTTTTGTGGGAAGATATATCCTTTTTCACCATAGGCCTCTATGCCCTCCAAATGTCCACTAGCAGATTCTTCAAACAGAGTGTTTCCCAACTTCTCAATCAAAAGAAATCTTCAGATCTGTGTATTGAATGCACCAATCAGAGAGAGCTTCTTCAGAATGCTTCTGTCTAGTTTTTATGTGACGATATTTAATAACTAGCTTCGGACGAAATAATCTCAAATATCCACTTGCAGATTCTAGAAAAAGACTGTTTCAAACCTGCTGAAGTTAGAGAAAGCTTTAACTCCATGAGCTGTATACACACATGAGAAAGAAATTTCGCAGAATGTTTCTGTGTAGTTTTTGTGGGAAGATATATCCTTTTTCACCATAGGCCTCAAAGCCCTCCAAATGTCCACTTGCAGATTCTACAAAAAGGGTGTTTTAAAACTGCTGAATCAAAAGTATTGTTCAACTCTCTTAGTTGAATGCACCGATCAGAAAGAATCACAGAATGCTTTTGTGTAGTTTTTATTTGAAGATATTCCTTTTTCCACGATAGGCCTCTTAGTGCTCCAAGTGTCCACTTGCAGTTTATACAGAAAGATTGTTTCAAAACTACTCAATCAAAATAAAGGTTCAACACTGTGAGATGAATGCAGAGAATAGAAAGAAATTTCACAGAAGTATTCTATGTAGTTTTTACTTGAAGATATTTCATTTTTCACCATAGGCCTCAAAGATCTCCAAATATACCCTTGCAGATTCTGCAAAAAGAGTGTTTCAAAACAGCTCAATCAAAAGGAAGTCTCAACTCAGTGGGATGAATGCACAGATCAGAAAGTAGTTTCACAGAATGCTTCTGTGTAGTTTTTATTTGAAGACATACCTTTTTGCACGATAGGCCTCAAAGCGCTCCAAATGTAGACTTGCAGATTCTACAAAAAGAGTGTTTCAAAACTGCTCACTCAAAAGCAAATTTCTACTTTGTGAGACGAATGAACAGAATAGAAAGGAGTTTCACAGAGTGCTTCCTTGTAGTTTTTATGGAAGATATTTCGTTTTTCACCGTAGGCCTCAATGTTCTCAAATGTCAACTTGCAGATTATACAAATAGAGTGTTTCAAAACTGGTCAATCAAAAGTAAGCTTCAACTCTGTTAGTTGAATGCACAGATCAGAAAGAAGTTTCACAGATTGCTACGGTGAAGTTTTTAGGGGAAGATACTTCGTTTTTCACCGTAGGCCTCAATGTTCACAAAATGTCCACTTGCAGATTCTACAAATAGAGTGTTTCAAAACTGCTCAATCAAAACTAAAGTTAAACACTGTTAGTTGAATGCACATATCAGAAAGAAGTTTCAGAGAATGCTTCCATGTAGTTTTTATGGGAAGATATTTTTTTTTACACCATAGGCCTCAATGTTCTCCAAATGTCTGCTTGCAGATTCTACAAAAAGAGAGTTTCAAAACTGCTCAGTCAAAGGAAAGTTTCTACTTTGTGGGATGAATGAATAGAATAGAAAGAAGTTTCACAGAATGCTTCCGTGTAGTTTTTAGGGGAAGATAATTCATTTTTCACCGTAGGCCTCAATGTTCTCCAAATATCCCCTTGCAGATTCTACAAAAAGAGTGTTTCAAAACAGCTCAATCAAAAGAAAGGTTCAACTGAGTGAGATGAGTGCAAGGATCAGAATGTAGTTTCACACTACGCTTCTGTGTAGTTTTTATTTAAAGATATACCATTTTACACGATAGCCCTCAAAGCGCTCAAAATGTCCACTTGCAGATTCTACAAATAGCGTGTTTCAAAACTGCTCAGGCAAAAGTAAAGTTCTACTTTGTGAGATGAATGAACAGAATAGAAAGAAATTTCACAGAATGCTTCTGTGTAGTTTTTATGGGAAGATATTTCATTTCTCACCATAGTCCTCAATGTTCTCCAAGGGTCCACTTGCAGATTCTACAAATAGAGTGTTTCAAAACTGCTCAATCAAAAGTAAGGTTCAACTATGTTAGTTGAATGCACAGAGCAGAAAGAAGTTTCACAGAATGCTTCCATGTAGTTTTTAGGGGAAGATAGTTCGTTTTTCACCGTAGGACTCAATGTTCTCCAAATCTCCAATTACAGATTCTACAAATAGAGTGTTTCAAAACTGCTCAATCAAAACTAAGGTTAAGCTCTGTTAGTTGAATGCGCAGATCAGAAAGAAGTTTCACAGAATGCTTCCGTGTAGTTTTTATGAGAAGATATTTATTTTTACACCATGGGCCTCAATGTTCTCCAAATGTCCACTTGCAGATTCTACAAAAAGAGTGTTTCAAAATTGCTGAGTCAAAGGAAAGGTTCTATTTTGTGGGATGAATGAACAGAATAGAAAGAAGTTTCACAGAATGCTTCTGTGTAGTTTTTATTTGAAGATATTCCTTTTTCCACGATAGGCCTCAAAGCGCTCCAAATCTCCAATTGCAGTTCATAGAGAAAGAATGTTTCAAAACTACCCAATTGAAAGAAAGGTTCAACACTGTGAGAGGAATGCAGAGAATAGAAAGAAATTTCACAGAATATTCTGTGTAGTTTTTACTTGAAGATATTTCGTTTTTGACCATAGGCCTCAAAGATCTCCCAATGTCCACTTACAGATTCTACAAAAAGAGTGTTTCAAAACTGCTCAATCAAAACAAAGGTTCTACTCTGTTAGATTAATGCTCAGAACAGAAAGTAGCTTCACAGAATGCTTCTGTGTGTTTTTAAGGGGAAGATATTTCGTTTTACACCGTATGCTTCAATATTCTCCAAATATCCCCTTGCAGATTCTACAAAAAGAGTGTTTCAAAACAGCTCAATCAAAAGAAAGGTTCAACTCGTGAGATGAATACACAGGTCAGAAAGTAGTTTCACAGAATGCTTCTGTGTAGTTTTTATTTGAAGATAAACATTTTTCCACAATAGACCTCAAAGCGATCCACATGTCCACTTTCAGATTCTACAAAAAGAGGGTTTCAAAACTGCTCACTGAAAAGAAAGGTTCTACTTTGTGAGATGAATGAACAGAATAGAAAGAAGTTTCACAGAATGCTTCTGTGTAGTTTTTAGGGGAAGATACTTCGTTTTTCACCGTAGGCCTCAATGTTCTCCAAATATCCCCTTGCAGATTCTACAAAAAGAGTGTTTCAAAACAGCTCAATCAAAAGAAAGGTTCAACTTAGTGAGATGAATGCACAGATTAGAAAGTAGTCTCACAGAATGCTTCTGTGTTGTTTTTATTTGAAGATATACCTTTTTCCACAATAGACCTCAATTTTCTCCAAATGTCCACTTGCAGATTCTACAAATAGATTGTTTCAAAACTGCTCAATCAAAAGTACGGTTCAACTCTGTTAGTTGAATGTGCAGATCAGAAAGAAGTTTCACAGAATGCTTCTGTGTAGTTTTTAGGGGAGGATATTTCATATTTCACCATCGATCTCAATTTTCTCCAAATGTCCACTTTCAGATTCTACAAAAAGAGTTTCTAAACTGCTCAATAAAAAGTAAGTTTCAACTCTCTTATTTGAATGCGCAGATCAGAAAGGAGTGTCACAGAATGTTTCTATGTAGTTTTCATTTGAAGCTATTCCTTTTTCCACGATAGGCCTCAAAGCGATCAAAGTGTCCACTTCCAGTGTATACAGAAAGAGTGTTTCAAAACTACCCAATCAAAAGAAAGGTTCAACACTGTGAGTTGAATGGAGAGAATAGAAAGAAATTTCACAGAATTATTCTGTGTAGTTTTTACTTGAAGATATTTCGTTTTTCACCATAGGCCTCAAAGATCTCCAAATGTCCACTTGCAGATTCTAAAAAAAGAGTGTTTCAAAACTGCTCAATCAAAAGAAAGGTTCTACTCTATTAGATGAATGCACAGATCAGAAAGAAGTTTTACAGAATGCTTCTGTGTAGATTTAAGGGAAGATATTTCGTTTTACACAGTATGCCTCAATATTCTCCAAATATCATCCCCTTGCAGATTCTACAAAACGAGTGTTTCTAAACAGCTCAATCAAAAGAAAGTTTCAACTGAGTGAGATGAATGCACAGATCAGAAAGTAGCTTCACAGAATGCTTCTGTGTAGTTTTTACTTGAAGATATACCTTTTTCCATGATAGGCCTCAAAGCGCTCCAAACGTCCACTTGCAGATTCTACAAAAAGAGTGTTTCAAAACTGCTCAGTCGAAAGACAGGTTCTACTTTGTGAGATGAATGAACAGAATAGAAAGAAGCTTCACAGAATGCTTCTGTGTAGTTTTTATGTGAAGATATTTCGTTTTTCACCATAGGCCTCAATGTTCTCCAAATGTCCACTTGCAGATTCTACAAATAGAGTTTCAAAACTGCTCGATCAAAAGTAAGGTTCAACTCTGTTAGTTGAATGCACAGATCAGAAAGAAGTTTCAAAGAATGCTTCCATGTAGTTTTTAGGGGAAGATATTTCGTTTTTCACCGTAGGCCTCAATGTTCTCCAAATGTCCACTTACAAATTCTACAAATAGGGTGTATCAAAACTGCTCAATCAAAACTAAGGTTAAACACTGTTAGTTGAATGCACAGATCAGAAAGAAGTTTCACAGAATGCTTCTATATAGTTTTTATTTGAAGATGTCAGTTTTTCCACGATAGGCCTCAAAGCGCTTCAAATGTCCACTTGCAGTTCATACAGAAAGAGTGTTTCAAAACTACCTAATCAAAAGAAAGGTTCAACACTGTAAGATGAATGCAGAGAATAGAAAGAAATTTCACAGAAGTGTTCTGTGTAGCTTTTACTTAAAGATATTTCGTTTTTCACCATAGGCCTCAAAGATCTCCAAATGTCCACTTGCAGATTCTACACAAAGAGGGTTTCAAAACTGCTGAATCAAAAGAAAGGTTCTAATATTTTAGAAGAATGCACAAACCAAAACGTAGTTTCACAGATTGTTTCTGTGTAGTTTTAAGGGAGGATATTTCGTTTTACACAGTAGGCCTCAAAAATCTCCAAATATACCCTTGCAGATTCTACAAAAAGTGTGTTTCAAAACACCTCAATCAAAAGAAAGGTTCTACTCCATTAGATGAATGCACAGATCAGAAAGTAGTTTCACAGAATGCTTCTGTGTAGCTTTTATTTGAAGATACACATTTTCCAAGATAGGCCTCAAAGCCCTCCCAATGTCCACTTGCAGATTCTACAAAAAGGATGTTTAAAAACTGCTCAGTCAAAAGAAAGGTTCTACTTTGTGAGATGAATGAACAGAAGACAAGGAAGTTTCAGAAAATGCTTCTGTGTCGTTTTTATTTGAGGATATTCCTTATTCTGCGATACGCCTCAAAGCTCTCAAAATGTCCACTTGCAGTTTATACAGAAAGAGTGTTTCAAAAGTGCTAAATCAAAAGTAAGGTTCAACTCTCTTAGTCAAATGCACAGAGCAGAAAGAAGTTTAACAGAATGCTTCTGTGTAGTTTTTATTTGAAGATATTCCTTTTTCCACGATAGGCCTCAAAGCGCTCCAAATTTCCACTTGCAGTTTATACAGAAAGAGTGTTTCAAAACTGCTCAATCAAAAGTAAGGATCAACTCTGTTAGTCGAATGCACTGATCAGAAAGAAGTTTTACAGAAGGCTTCCATGTAGTTATTAGAGGAAGATACTTCCTTTTTCACCATAGGCCTCAATGTTCCCCAAATGTCCACTTGCAGATTCTACAAAAAGAGTGATTCAAAACGGCTCAATCTAAAGTAAGGTTCAACTCTGTTAGTTGAATGCACAGATCAGAAAGTAGTTTCACAGACTGCTTCCGTGTAGTTTTTAGGAGAAGATATTTCTTTTTTCACCAAAGGCCTCAATGTTCTCCAAATGTCCACTTGCAGACTCCACAAATAGAGTGTTTCAAAACTGCTTAATCAAAAGTAAGGTTCAATTCCTTTAGTTGAATGCACAGACCAGGAAGAAGTTTCACAGAATGCTTCCGTGCAGTTTTTAGGGGAAGATATTTCGTTATTCACCGTAGGCCTCAATGTTCTCCAAATGTTTACTTGCAGTTTACACAGAAACAATGTTTCAAAATGGCTCAATAAATAGTAAGGTTTAAGTCTGTTAGTCGAATGCACAGATCAGAAAGAAGTTTCACAGAATGCTTCCGTGCAGTTTTTAGGGGAAGATATTTCTTTTTTCACCATATGCTTCAATGTTCTCCAAATGTCCACTTGCAGATTCTACAAAAAGAGTGTTTCAAAACTGCTGAATAAAAAATAAGGTTCACCTCTGTTTGTTGAATTCACAGATCAGGAAGAAGTTTCACAGAATGCTTCTTCGTAGTTTTTACTTGAAGATATTCCTTTTTCAATAATTGGCCTCAAAGAGCTCCAAATGTCCACTTGCAGTTTATACAGAGAGAGTGTTTCAAAACTTCTCAATCAAAAGTAAGGTTAAACTCTGTTAGTTGAACGCACAGATCAGAAAGAAGTTTCTCAGAATGCCTCTCTGTACTTTTTATTTGAAGATATTCCTTTTTCCACGATAGGCCTCAAAGAGCTTCAAATGTCCACTTGCAGTTTATACAGAAGGAGTGTTTCAAAACTGCTCAATAAAAAGTAAGGTTGAACTCCGTTAGTTGAATGCACAGATCAGAAAGAATTTTCACAGAATGCTTCCGTGCAGTTTTTACGGGAAGATATTTCGTTTTTCAACGTAGGCCTCAATGTTCTCCAAATGTCCACTTGCAGTTTATACAGAAAGAGTGTTTCAAAACTGCCCAAATAAAAGTAAGTTTAAACTCTTTTACTTGAATTCACAGATTAGAAAGAAGTTTCACAGAATGCTTCCGTGTAGTTTTTAGGGAAAGATATTTCGTTTTTCACCATAGGCCTCAATGTTCACCAAATGTCCACTTACAGATTCTACAAAAGAGTGTTTCAAAGCTGCTCAAACAAAAGTAAGTTTCAACTCTGTTAGTTGAATGCACAGATCAGAAATAAGTTTCACAGAATGCTTCTCTATAGTTTTTATTTGAAGATTTTTTTTTTCAACGATAGGCCTCAAAGCGCACCAAATGTCCACTTGCAGTTTATAAAGAAAGAGTGTTTCAAACTGCTCAATCAAAAGTAAGGTTCAAATCTGTTAGTTGAATGCAATGATCAGAAAGGAATTTCACAGAATGCTTCCGTGTAGTTTTTAGGGGAAGATAGTTCTTTTTTCACCAAAGGCCACAATGTTCTCCAAATGTCCACTTTCAGATTCTACAAAAAGAGTGTTTCAAAACTGCTCAATCAAAAGTAAGGTTCAACTCTGTTAGTTGAATGCACAGAAAAGAAAGAAGTTTCACAGAATGCTTCTTTGGAGTTTTTATATTAATATATTCCTTTTTCAACGATAGGCCTCAAAGCGCTCCAAATATCCACTTGCAGTTTATACAGAAAGAGTTTTTCAAAGCTGCTCAATCAAAAGTAAGGTTCAACACTCTTAGTTGAATGCACAGATCAGACAGAAGTTTCACAGAATGCTTCTGGGTAGTTTTTATTTGAAGATATTCCTTTTTCAATGATAGGCCTCAAAGCGCTCCAAATGTCCAGTTGCAGTTTATACAGAGTGTCTCAAAACTGCTCCATCAAAAGTAAGGTTCAACTCTGTTAGTTGAATGCACAGATCAAAAACAAGTTTCACAGAATGCTTCTGTGTAGTTTTTATTTGAAGATATTCCGTTTTCAACGACAGGCCTCCAAGTGCTCCAAATGTCCAATTGCAGTTTATACAGAAAGAGTGTTTCAAAACTGCTCAATCAAAAGTAAGGTTAAACTCTGTTAGTTGAATGCAAAGATCAGAAAGAAGTTTCACAGAATACTTCCGTGTAGTTTTTAGGGGAGAATATTACTTTTTTTACCATCCACCTCAATATTCTCCAAATGTCCACTTGCAAATCCAAAAAAGAGTGTTTCAAAACTGCTCAATCAAAAGTAAGGTTCAACACTCTTAGTTCAATGAACAGATCAGAAAGAAGTTTCGCAGAATGCTTCCCTGTAGCTTTTAGCGGAATGTATTTCTTTTTTCACTATAGGCCTCAATGTTATCCAAATGCCAACTTGCAGATTCTACAAAAAGTGTGTTTCAAAACTGCTCAATCAAAAGTAAGCTTCAACTGTGTTAGTTGAATTCACAGATCAGAAAGAGGTTTCACAGAATGTTTCTGTGTAGTTTTTATTTGAAGATATTCCTTTTTCCACGATAGGCCTCAAAGCGCTCCAAATGTTCACTTGCAGTTTACACAGAAAGAGTGTTTCAAAACTGCTCCATCAAAAGTAAGCTTCACCTCTGTTTGTTGAATGCACCGATAAGAAATAAGTTTCACAGAATGCTTCCGTGTAGTTTTTACGGGAAGATAATTCTTTTTTCAAAATACGCCTCAATGTTCTCCAAATATGCAGTTGCAGATTCTACAAATAGAGTGTTTCAAAACTGCTCAATCGAAAGTAAGGTTCAACTCCGTTAGTTGAATGCACAGATCAGAAAGAAGTTTCACAAAATGCTTCCGTGCACTTTTTAGGGGAAGATATTTCGTTTTTCACCATAGGCCTCAATGTTCTTAAAATATCCACTTGCAGTTTACACAGAAAGAGTGTTTCACAACTGCTCAATCAAAAGTAAGGTTAAACTCTGTTAGTTGAATGCACAGATCAGAAAGAAGTTTCACAGAATGCTTCCCTGCAGTATTTAGGGGAAGATATTTCGTTTTTCAACACTGGACTCAATATTCTCAAATGTCCACCTGCAGTTTATAGAGAAGGAGTGTTTCAAAACTGCTCAATCAAAAGTTAGGTTAAACTCTGTTATTAGAATGCACAGATCAGAAAGAAGTTCCACAGAATGCTTCGGTGTGTTTATTAGGGGAAGATATTTCTTTTTTCACCATAGGCCTCATTGTTCTCCAAATGTCCACTTGCAGATGCTACAAAAAGAGTGTTTCAAAACTGCTCAATCAAAAGTAAGGTTCAATTCTGTTAGTTGAATGCACAGATCAGTAAGAAGTTTCACAGAATGCTTCTCTTTAGTTTTCATTTGAAGATATTACTTTTTCAACGATAGGCCTCAAAGCGCTCCAAAGGTCCACTTGCAGTTTATACAGAAAGAGTGTCTCAAAACTGCTCAATCAAAAGCAAGGTTAAACTCTGTTTAATGCACAGATCAGAAAGAAGTTTCACAGAATGCTTCCGTGTAGTTTTTATTGGAAGATATTTCTTTTTTCACCATCGACCTCAATGTTCTGCAAATATCCGCTTGCAGATTCTACAAAAAGAGTGTTTCAAAACTGCTCTATCAAAAGTGAGGTTCAACTCTGTTAGTTGAATGCACAGATCGGAAAGAAGTTTCACAGAATGCTTCTGTGTAGTTTTTATTTCAAGATATTCCTTTTTCAACGATAGGCCTCAAAGCGATCCAAATGTTCATTTGCAGTTTATACAGAAAGAGTGTTTCAAACTGGTCAATCATAGGTAACGTTCAACTCTGTTAGTTGAATGCACAGATCAGAAAGAAGTTTCACAGAATGCTTCCGTGTAGTTTTAAGGGGAAGATATTTCTTTTTTCACCAAAGGCCTCAATGTTCTCCAAATGTCCACTTGCAGATTCTACAAAAAGAGTGTCTCAACTGCTCAATCAAAAGTAAGGATCAACTCTGTTAGTTGAATGCACAGATCAGAAAGAAGTTTCACAGAATGCTTCTGTGTAGTTTTTATTTGGAGATATTCCTTTTTCAGTGATAGACCTCAAAGCCCTCCAAATGTCCACTTGCAGTTTATACAGAAAGATTGATTCAAAACTGCTGAATCAAAAGTATGGTTAAACTCTGTTAGTTGAATGCACAGATCAGAAAGAAGTTTCACAGAATGCTTCCATGTAATTTTTAGGGGAAGATATTTCTTTTTTCAGAGTAGGCCTAAATGTTCTCCAAATGTCCACTTTCAGATTCTACAAAAAGAGTGTTTCAAAACTGCTCAGTCAAAAGTAAAGTTCAAATTTGGTAGTTGAATGCACAGATCAGAAATTAGTTTCACAGAATGCTTCCCTGTAGTTTTTATTTGAAGATATTCCTGTTTCCACGATAGGCCTCAAAGCCCTCCAAATGTCCGCTTGCAGTTTATATAGAAAGAGTGTTTCAAAATTGCTTAAGCAAAAGTATGTTTCGACTCTGATAGTTGAATGCACAGATCAGAAATAGTTTCACAGAATGCTTCCCTGTAGTTTTTAGTGGAAGATATTTCTTTTTTCACCATACGCCACAATGTTCTTCAAATGTCCCCTTGCAGATTCTACATATAGAGTGTTTCAAAACTGCTCAATCAAAAGTAAGGATCAACTCCATTAGTTGAAGTCACAGATCAGAAAGAAGTTTCACAGAATGCTTTCATGCAGTTTTTCGGGGAAGATATTTCGTTTTTCACCGTAGGCCTCAATGTTCTCCCTATGTCCACTTGCAGTATACACAGAAAGAGTGTTTCAAAACTGCTCAATCAAAAGTAAGGTTAAATTCTGATAGTTGAATGCACAGATCAGAAAAAAGTTTCACAGAATACTTCCGTGTAGTTTTTAGGGGAAGATATTTCTTTTTTAACCATCCACCTCAATGTTCTCCAAATATCCACTTGCAGATTCTACAAAAAGAGTGTTTCAAAACTGCTCAATCAAAAGTAAGGTTCAACTCTGTTAGTTGAATGCACAGATCAGAAAGAAGTTTCACAGAATGCTTTTGTGTAGTTTTTATTTGAAGATATTCCTTTTTCAACGATAGGCCTCAAAGCCCTCCAAATGTCCACTTGCAGTTTATACAGAAAGAGTGTTTCAAAACTGCTCAAGGAAAAGTAAGGTTCAACTCTGTCATTTGAATGCACCTTTGAGAAAGAAGTTTCACAGAATGCTTCTGTGTAGTTTTTATCTGAAGATATTTCCTTTTTCCACGATAGGCCTCAAAGTGCTCCATATGTCCACTTGTAGTTTATACAGAAAGATTGTTTCACAACTGCTCAATCAAAAGTAAGGTTCTACTCTGTTAGTTGAATGCACGGATCAGAGAGAAGTTTCACAGAATGCTTCCGTGTAGTTTTAAGGGGAAGATATTTCGTTTTTCACCGTCTGCCTCAATGTTCTCCAAATGTCCACTTGCACTTTATAGAGAAATAGTGTTTCAAAACTGCTCAATCAAAAGGAAGTTTAAGCTCTGTTAGTTGAATGCACAGATCAGAAAGAAGTTTCACAGAATGTTTCCGTGTAGTTTTTGGGGGAAGATATTTCTTTTTTCATGGTAGGCCTCAATGTTCTCCAAATGTCCACCTGCAGATTCTACAAAAAGAGTGTTTCAAAACTGCTCCATCAAAAGTAAGGTTCAACTCTGTTAGTTGAAGGCACAGAGCAGAAAAAAGTTTATCAGAATCCTTCTGTGTAGTTTTTATTTGAAGTTATTCCTTTTTCAACGATAGGCCTCAAAGCACTCCAAATGTCCACTTGCAGTTTATACAGAAAGAGTGTTTCAAAACTGCTCATTCAAAAGTAAGGTTAAACTCTGTTAGTTGAATGTACGGATCAGAAAGAAGTTTCACAGAATGCTTCCATGTAGTTTTTAGGGGAAGATATTTCTTTTTTCACCGTAGGCCTAAATATTCTCCAAATGTCCACTTGCAGATTCTACAAAAAGAGTGTTTCAAAACTGCTCAATCAAAAGTAAGGTTCACATCTGTTATTTGAATGCACAGATCAGAGATTAGTTTCACAGAATGCTTCTGTGTAGTTTTTATTTGAAGATATTCCTTTTTCCACGTTAGGCCTCAAAGCCCTCCAAATGTCCACTTGCAATTTGTACAGAAAGAGTGTCTCAAAACTGCTCAATTCAAAGTATGGTTCAACTCTGTTAGTTGAATGCAAAGATGAGAAAGAAGTTTCACAGAATGCTTCTGTGTAGTTTTTAGGGGAAGATATTTCTTTTTTCACCATAGGCCTCAATGTTCTCCACATGTCCACTTGCAGATTCTACAAAAAGTGTTTCAAAACTGCTCAATCAAAGGTAAGGTTCAACTCTGTTAGTTGAATGCGCAGATCTGAAAGAAGTTTCACAGAATGCTTCTGTGTAATTTTTATTTGAAGATATTCCTTTTTCAACGGTAGGCCTCAAAGCCCTCCAAATGTCCACTTGCAGTTTATACAGAAAGAGTGTCTCAAAACTGCTCCATCAAAAGTAAGGTTCAACTCGGTTAGTTGAATGCACAGATCAGAAAGAGGTTTCACAGAATGCTTCCGTGTAGTTTTTAGGGGAGAATATTCTTTTTTTTACCGTCCACCTCAATATTCTCCAAATGTCCACTTGCAGATTCTACAAAAAGAGTGTTTCAATATTCTCCAAATGTCCACTTGCAGATTCTACAAAAAGAGTGTTTCAAAACTGCTCAATCAAAAGAAAGGTTAAACTTTGTTAGTTAAATGCACAGATGAGAAAGAAGTTTCACAGAATCCTTCCGTGTAGTTTTTACGGGAAGAAATTTCTTTTTTCACCATCGACGTCAATGTTCTCCAAATGTCCACTTGCAGTTTATACAGAGAGAGTGTTTCAAAACTGCTCTATCAAGTGTAAGGCTAAACTCTGTTAGTTGAATGCACCGATCAGAAAGAAGTTTCACAGAATACTTCCGTGCTGTTTTAAGGGGAAGATATTTCGTTTTTCACCATCTGCCTCAATGTTCTCCAAATGTCCACTTGCAGTTTATACAAAAAGAGTGTTTCAAAACTGCTCAATCAAAAGTAAGTTTAAACTCTGTTAGTTGAATGCACAGATCAGAAAGCAGTTTCTCAGAAGGTTTCCGTGTAGTTTTTAGGTTAAGATATTTCTTTTTTCACCATCGGCCTCAATGTTCTCCAAATGTCCACTTGGAGATTCTACAAAAAGAGTGTTTCAAAACTGCTCAATCAAAAGCAAGGTTCATATCTGTTAGTTGAATGCACAGATCAGAGATTAGTTTCACAGAATGCTTCTGTGTAGTTTTTATTAGAAGATATTCCTTTTTCCATGGTAGGCCTCAAAGCCCTCTAAATGTCCACTTGCAGTTTATACAGAAAGAGTGTTTCAAAACTCCTCATTCAAAAGTAAGATTAAACTCTGTTAGTTGAATGCACAGGTCAGAAAGAAGTTTCACAGAATGCTTCCTTGTACTTTTTAGGGGAAGATATTTCTTTTTTCACTGTCGGTGTCAATGTTCTCCAAATGTCCAATTGCAGATTCTACAAATAGAGTGTTTCAAAACTGCTCAATCAAAAGAAAGGCTCAACTCCATTAGTTGAATGCACAGATCAGAAAAAAGTTTCACAGAATGCTTTCCTGCAGTTTTTAGGGGAAGATATTTCGTTTTTCACCGTCGGCCTCAGTATTTTCCAAATGTCCACTTGCAGATTGTACAAAAAGAGTGTTTCAAAACTGCTCAATCAAGAGTAAGGTTCAACTCCGTTAGTTGAATGCACAGATCAGAAAGAAGTTTCACAGAATGCTTCTGTGTAGTTTTTATTTGAAGATATTCCTTTTTCAACGACAGGCCTCAAAGCGCTCCAAATGTCCACTTGCAGTTTATAGAGAGAGAGTGTTTCAAAACTGCTCCATCAAAAGTAAGGTTCAACTCTGCTAGTTGAATGCACAGATCAGAAAGAAGTTTCACAGAATGTTTCTGTGTAGTTTTTATTTGAAGATATTCCTTTTTCAACGATAGGCCTCAAAGCTCTCCAACTGTCCACTTGCACTTTATACATAAAGAGTGTTTCAAAACAGCTCCGTCAAAAGTAAGGTTCAACTCTGTTAGTTGAATGCAAAGATCAGAAAGAAGTTTCACAGAATCCTTCCATGTAGTTTTTAGGGTAAGTTATTTCATTTTTCACCATAGGCCTCAATGTTCTCCAAATGTCCACTTGCACATTCTACAAATAGAGTGTTTCGGAACTGCTCAATCAAAAGTAAGGTTCAACTCCATTAGTTGAATGCACAGATCAGAAAGAAGTTTCACAGAATGATTCCGTGCAGTTTTTAGGGGAAGATGTTTCGTTTTTTCACTGTAGACCTCAATGTTCTCCAAATGTCCCCTTGCAGTTTATACAGAAAGGGTGTTTCAAAACTTCTCAATCTATAGTAAGGTTCTACTCTGTTAGTTGAATCCACTGATAAGAAAAAAGTTTCACAGAAGGCTTCTGTGTAGTTTTTAGGGAAAGATAGTTCTTTTTTCACCAACGACCTCAATCTTCTCCAAACGTCCACTTGCTGATTCTACAGAAAGAGTGTTTCAAAACTGACCAATCAAAAGTGAGTTTCAACTCTGTTAGTTGAACGCACAGATCAGAAAGAAGTTTCACAGAATGCTTCTGTGTAGTTTTTATTTGAAGATATTCCTTTTTCAACGATAGGCCACAAAGCGCTTCAAATGTCCAATTGCAATTTATACAGAGTGTTTCAAAACTTCTCAATTGAAAGTAAAATTCAACTCCATTAGTTGAATGCCCAGATCAGACAGAAGTTTCACAGAATTCTTCCATGTAGTTTTTAGGGGAAGATACTTCTTTTTATAACATAGTCCTCAATGTTCTCCAAATGTCCACTTGCAGATTCTACAAATAGAGTGTTTCAAAACTGCTTAATCAAAAGTAAGGTTCAACTCCGTTAGTTGAATGCACAGATTGGAAAGAAGTTTCACAGAATGCTTCCGTGCAGTTTTTAGGGGAAGATATTTCGTTTTTCACTGTAGGCCTCAATATTGTCCAAATGTCCACTTGTAGTTTATACAGAAAGAGTGTTTCAGAACTGCTCCATGAAAAGTAAGGTTAAACTCTGTTAGTTGAATGCACTGATCTGAAAGAAGTTGTTCAGAATGCTTCTATCTGCTTTTTATGTGAAGACATTTCATAACGCGCTTTGGACGAAATAATCTCAAATATCCACTTGCAGATTCTAGAAAACCATTCTTTCAAACCTGCTGAACATAGAGAAAGCTTTAACACCATGAGATCAATACACACATCTGAAAAAATTTCGCAGAATATTTCTGTGTAGTTTTTCTGGGAAGATATGTTGTTTTTCACCGTAGGCCTCAAAGCCCTCCAAATATCCACTTGCAGATTCTTCAAACTGAGTGTTTCAAAACTGCTCAATCAAAAGAAACTTCAGGTCTGTGTATTGAATGCACCAATCAGAAAGTAGTTGTTCAGAATGCTTCTGTCTAGTTTTTATGTGAAGATATTTCATTACCCGCTTCGGACAGAGTAACCTCAAATATCCACTTGCAGATTCTAGAAAAAGACTGTTTCAAACCTGCTGTACTTACAGAAAGCTTTAACTCGGTGAGATGAATACACACATGAGAATGAAATTTCGCAGAATGTTTCTGTGTAGTTTTTCTGGGAAGATATATCCTTTTTCACCATAGGCCTCAAAGCCCTCCAAATGTCCACTTGCAGATTCTTCAAACAGAGTGTTTCCAAACTGCTCAATCAAAAGAAAGATTCAGCACTGTGTATTGAAGACACCGATCAGAGAGTAGTTTTTCAGAATGCTTCTGTCTGGTTTTTATGTGAAGATATTTCATAACCCGCTTGGGACAAAATAATCTCAACTATGCACTTGCAGATTCTAGAAAAACACTGTTTCAAGCCTGCTGAACTTAGAGAAAGCTTTAACTCCATGAGATGAATACACACATCAGATAGAAATATCGCTGATTGTTTCTGTGTAGTTTTTCTGGGAAGATACATCCCTTTTCACCATAGGCCTCAAAGGCCTCCAAATGTCCACTTGCAGATTCTTCAAACAGTGTGTTTCCAAACTGCTCAATCAAAAGAAAGTTTCAGCTCTGTGTGTTCAATGAACCAATCAGAAAGAAGTTGTTCCGAATGCTTCTGTCTAGTTTTTATGTGAAGACATTTCATAACCCGCTTTGGAAGAAATAATCTCAAATATCCATTTGAAGAATCTAGAAAAAGACTGTTTCAAACCTGCTGAAGTTATAGAAAGCTTTAACTCCGTGAGATGAATACACACATCAGAAAGAAATTTCTCAGAATGTTTCTGTGTAGTTTTTGTGGGAAGATATATCCTTTTTCAACATAAGCCTCAAAGACCTCCAAATGTCCGCTTGCAGATTCTTCAAACAGAGTGTTTCCAAACTACTCAATCAAAAGAAAGGTTCAGGACTCTGTATTGAATGCACTGATTAGAAAGAAGTTGTTCAGAATGCTTCTGTCTAGTTTTTATGTGAAGATATTTCATAACCCACTTCAGACGAAATAATTTCAAATATCCACTTGCAGATTCTAGAAAAAGACTATTTCAAACCTGCTGAACGTAGAGAAAGCTTTAACTCCATGAGATGAATACACACATTAGAAAAAAATTCCCAGAATCTTTCTGTGTATTTTTTGTGGGAAGATACACCCTTTTTCACCATAGGCCTCAAAGCCCTCCTTATGTCAACTTGCAGACTCTTTAGAGTGTTTCCAAACTGCTCAATCAAAAGAAAGGTTCAAATCTGTGTACTGAATGCACCCATAAGGAAGAAGTTGTTCAGAATGCTTCTGTCTTGTTTTTATGTGAAGATATTTCATAACCTGCTTCGGATGAAATAAACTCAAATATCCACTTGCAGATTCTAGAAAAAGACTGCTTCAAACCTGCTGAATTTAGAGAAAGCTTTACCTGCATGAGATGAATACACACATCAGAAAGAAATTTCCCAGAATGTCTCTGTGTAGTTTTTCTGGGAAGATATACCTTTTTTCACCATAGGCTTCAAAGCCCTCCAAATGTCCACTTGAAGATTCTTCAAATAGAGTGTTTTCAAACTGCTCTATCAAAGGAAAGGTTCAACTCTGTGTATTGAATGCACCGATCTGAAAGAAGTTGTTCAGAATACTACTGTCTAGTTTTTATGTGAAGATATTTCATGACCCGCTTTGGACGAAATAATCTCAAATATCCACTTGCAGATTCTAGAAAAAGACGGTTTCAAACCTGCTGAACTTATAGAAAGCTTCAACTCCATGAGATGAAGACACACATCAGAAAGCAATTTCGCAGAATGTTTCTGTGTAGTTTTTCTGCGAAGATACATCCTTTTTCACCATAGGCCACAAAGCCCTCCAAATGTCCACTTGCAGATTCTTCAAACCGAGTGTTTCCAAACTGCTCAATCACAAGAAAGGTTCAACTCTGTGTATTGAATGCACCGATCAGAAAGAAGTTGTTCAGAATGCTTCTGTCTAGTTTTTATGTGAAGATATTTCAGAACCCGCTTCGGACGATATAATTTTAAATATCCACTTACAGGTTCTAGGAAAACACTGTTTCAAAACTGCTGAACTTAGAGAAAGCTTTAACTCCGTGAGATGAAGACACACATCAGAAAGAAATTTCGCAGAATGTTTCTGTGTAGTTTTCCTGGGAAGATATATCCTTTTTCACCATAGGCCCCAAAGCCCTCCAAATGTCCACTTGCATATTCTTCAAACAGAGTGTTTCCAAACTGCTCAATGAAAAGAAAGGTTCAGCTCTGTGTATTGAATATACCGATCAGATAGAAGTTGTTCAGAATGCTTCTGTCTAGTTTTTATATGAAGACATTACATAACCAGCTTCGGACGGAGTAATCTCAAAAATCCACTTGCAGATTCTAGAAAAAGACTTTTTCAAACCTGCTGAACTTAGAGAAAGCTTTAACTCAGTGAGATGAATACACACATTGGAAAGAAATTTCATAGAATATTTCTGTGTAGTTTTTCTGGGAAGATATATCCTTTTTCATCATAGGCCTCAAAGCCCTCTAAATGTCCACTTGCAGATTCTTCAAACAGAGTGTTTCCAAACTGCTCAATCAAATGAAAGGTTCAGCTCTGTGTGCTGAATGCACCAATCAGAAAGAAGTTGTTCAGGATGCTTCTGTCTAGTTTTTATGTGAAGATATTTCATAACCCGATTCAGTGGAAATAATCTCAAATATCCACTTGCAGACTCTAGAAAAAGACTATTTGAAACCTGCTGAATTTAGAGAAAGCTTTAACTCCATGAGATGAATACACACATCAGAAAGAAATTTCTCAGAATGTTTCTGTGTAGTTTTTCTGGGAAGATATACCCTTTTTCACCGTAGGCCTCAAAGCCCTCCAAATGTCCACTTCCAGATTCCTCAAACAGAGTGCTTTCAAACTGCTCAATCAAAAGAAGGGTCCAGCTCTGTGTATGGAATGCAGCAATCAGAGAGAAATTTTTCAGAATGCTTCTGTCTAGTTTTTATGTGAAGATAATTCATAACCCGCTTTGGAAGAAATAATCTGAAATATCCACATGCAGATTCCAGAAAAACTCTGTTTCAAGCCTGCTGAACTTAGAGAAAGCTTTATCTCCCTGAGATGAATACACACATCAGAAAGAAATTTTGCAGAATGTTTCCGTGTAGTTTCTATGGGAAGATATATCCTTTTTCACCACAGGACACAAAGCCCTCCAAATGTCCACTTGCAGATCCTTCAAACAGAGTGTTTCCAAACTGCTCAATCAAAAGAAAGGTCCAGCTCTGTCTATTGATTTCACCAATCAGAGAGAAGTTTTTCAGAATGCTTCTGTATAGTTTTTATGTGAAGAAATTTCATAACCCTCTTTGGACAAAATAATCTCAGATATCCACTTGCAGATTCTAGAAAAACACTGTTTCAAGTCTGCTGAACTGAGAGAAGGCTTTAACTCCATGAGATGAATATACACATCAGAAAGAAATTTTGCAGAATGTTTCTGTGTAGTTTTTGTGGGAAGATATACCCTTTTTCACCATAGGCCTCAAAGCCCTCCAAATGTCCACTTGCAGATACTTGAAATTGAGTGTTTCCAAGCTACTCAATCAAAAGAAAGGTTCAACTCTGTGTATTGAATGCACCGATTGGAAAGAAGTTGTTCAGAATGCTTCTGTGTAGTTTTTGTGGGAAGATATATCCTTTTTCGCCATAGGCCTCAAAGCCCTCCAAATGTCCACTTCCAGATTCTTCAAACAGAGTGTTTCCAAACTGCTCAATCAAAACAAAGGTTCAGCGCTATGTATTGAATGAACCAATCTGATAGAAGTTGTTCAGAATGCTTCTGTCTAGTTTTTATGTGAAGATATTTCATAACCCTCTTCGGACGAAATAATCTCAAATATCCACTTTGAGATTCTAGAAAAACACTGTTTCATACCTGCTGAACTTAGAGAAAGCTTTAACTCCGTGAGATGAATACACGCATCAGAAAGCAATTTTGCAGAATGTTTCTTTGTAGTATTTCTGGGAAGATATATCGTTTTTCACCACGGGCCTCAAAGCCCTCCAAATGTCCTCTTGCAAATTCTTCAAGCAGAGTTTTTCCAAACTGCTCAATCAAAAGAAAGTTTCAGCTCTGTGTATTTTATGCACCGATTAGAAAGAAGTTGTGCAGAATGCTTCTGTCTAGTTTTTATGTGAAAATATTTCATAACCTGCTTAGGACCAAATAATCTCAAATATCCACTTGCAGATTCTAGAATAAGGCTGTTTCAAACCTGCTGAAATTAGAGGAAGCTTTAACTCCGTGAGAAGAATACACACATCAGAAAGAAATTTCTCAGAATGTTTCTGTGTAGTTTTTCTGGGAAGATATATCCTTTTTCACCATAGGCCTCAAAGCCCTCCAAAGGTCAAATTGCAGATTCTTCAAACGGAGTGTTTCCAAACTGCTCAATCAAAAGAAAGGTTCAGATCTGTGTATTGAATGCACCGATCAGGAAGAAGTTGTTCGGAATGCTTCTGTCTAGTTTTTATGTGAAGATATTTCATAACCCGCTTCAGAAGAAACAATCTCAAATATTCACTTTCAGATTCTAGAAAAACACTGTTTCAAACCTGCTGAACTTAGAGAAAGCTTTAACTACGTGAGATGAACACACACATCAGAAAGAAATTTTGCAAACTGTTGTTGTGTAGTTTTTCTGGGTAGATATATCCTTTTTCACCACAGGCCTCAAAGCCCTCTAAATGTCCACTTGCAGATTCTTCAAGCAGAGTTTTTCCAAACTGCTCAATCAAAAGAAAGGTTCAGCTCTGTGTATTGAATGCACCGATAAGAAAGAAGTTGTTCAGAATGCTTCTGTCTAGTTTTTATGTGAAAATATTTCATAACCCGCTTGGGACCAAGTAATCTCAAATATCCACTTGCAGATTCTAGAAAAAGACAGTTTCAAACCTGCTGAACTTAGAGGAAGCTTTAACTCCATGAGATGAAGACACTCATCAGAAAGAAATTTTGCAGAATGTTTCTGTGTAGTTTTTCTGGGAAGATATATCCTTTTTCAACATAGGCCACAAAGCCCTCCAAATGTGCACTTGCAGATTCTTCAAACAGAGTGTTTCCAAACTGCTCAATCAAAAGAAAGTTTCAGCTCTGTGTATTGAATGCACCGATCGAAAGAAGTTGTTCAGAATGCTTCTGTCTATTTTTTATGTGAAGATATTTCATAACACACTTCGGACGAAAAAATCTGAGATATCCACTTGCAGATACTAGAAAAAGACTGTCTCTAACCTGCTGAACTTAGAGAAAGCTTTATCTGTGTGAGATGAATACACACATCAGAAAGTAATTTCGCAGACTGTTTCTGTGTAGTTTTCGTGGGAAGATATACCCTTTTTCACCATAGGCCTCAAAGGCCTCCAAATGTCCACTTGCAGATTCTTCAAACAGAGTTTTTCCAAACTGCTCAATCAAAAGAAACGTTCAGCTCTGTGTATTGAATGCACCGATCAGAAAGAAGTTGTTCAGAATGCTTCTGTCTAGTTTTTATGTGAAGATAATTCATAACTCGCTTCGGACGAGATAATCTCAAATATCCACTTTCTGATTCTAGAAAAACACTGTTTCAAACCTGCTGAACTTAGAGAAAGCTTTAACTCCATGAGATGAATACACACATCAGAAAGAAATTTCGCAGAATGTTTCTGTGTCGTTTATGTGGGAAGATATATCCTCTATCACCATAGGCCTCAAATCCCTCCAAATATCCACTTGCATATTATTCAAACAGAGTGTTTCCAAACTGCTCAATCGAAAGAAAGTTTCAGCTCTGTGTATTGAATTCACTGATCCGGAAGAAGTTGTTCAGAATGCTTCTGTCTAGTTTTTATGTGAAGATATTTCATTACCCTCTTCGTACGAAATAATCTAAAATATCCACTTTCAGATTCTAGAAAAACACAGTTTCAAACCTGCTGCACTAAGAGGAAGCTTTATCTCCGTGAGATGAATATACACATCAGAAAGAAATTTCGCAGAATGTTTCTGTGTAGTTTTTGTGGGAAGATATATCGTTTTTCACCACAGGCCTCAAAGCCCTCAAATGTCCACTTGCAGATTCTTCAAACAGAGTTTTTCCGAACTACTCAATCAATAGAAAGGTTCAGCTCTGTGTATTGTATGCACCAACCGGAAAGAAGTTGTTCAGAATGCTTCTGTCGAGTTTTTTTGTGAAGATATTCCATAACCCACTTAGCACCAAATAATCTCAAGTATCCACTTGCAGATTCTAGAAAAAGACTATTTCAAACCTGCTGAACTTAGAGAAAGCTTTATCTCCATGAGATGAATAAACACATCAGAAAGAAATTTCGCAGAATGTTTCTGTGTAGTTTTTGTGGGAAGATATACCCCTTTTCACCATAGGCCTCAAAGCCCTCCAAATGTTCACTTGCAGATTTTTCAAACAGAGTTTTTCTAAACTGCTCAATTAAAGGAAAGCTTCAGCTCTGTGTATTGAATGCACCAATCAGAAAGAAGTTGTTCAGAATGTTTCTATCTACTTTTTATTTGAAGACATTTCATAACCCGCTTTGGACTAAATAATCTCAAATATCCACTTGCAGATTCTGGAAAACCAGTCTTTCAAACCTGCTGAACTTAGAAAAAGCTTTAACTAAGTGAGATCAATACACATATTGGAAAGAAATTTCGCAGAATGTTTCTGTGTAGTTTTTCTGGGAAGATATATAGTTTTTCACCATAGGCCTCAAAGCCCTCACTATGTCCACTTGCAGATCCTTCAAACAGAGTGTTTCGAAACTGCTGAATCAAAAGAAAAGTTCACCTCTGTGTATTGAATGCACTGATCAGAAAGAAGTTGTTCAGAATCCTTCTGTCTGGTTTTTATGTGAAGATATTTCATAACCCGCTTCAGACGAAATTATCTCAATATCCACTTTCAGATTCTAGAAAAAGACTGTTTCAAACCTGCTGAACTTAGAGAAAGCTTTAACACCATGAGATGAATACACACATCAGAAAAAAATTTTGCAGAACGTTTCTGTGTAGTTTTTCTGGGAAGATATACCCTTTATCAACATAGGCCTCAAAGCCCTCCAAATGTCCACCTGCAGATTATTCAAACAGAGTGTTTCCAAACTGCTCAATCAAAAGAAAGTTTCACCTCTGTGTATTGAAAGCAAAGATCAGAAAGAAGTTGTTCAAAATGCTTCTTTCTAGTTTTTATGTGAAGATATTTCATAACCCGCTTCGGATGAAATAATCTCAATTATCCATTTGCAGATTCTAGATAAACACTGTTTCAAACCTGCTGAACTTAGAGAAAGCTTTAACTCCATGAGATGAATACACACATCAGAAAGAAATTTCGCAGAATGTTTCTGTGTAGTTTTTCTGGTCAGATATTTCCTTTTTCACCATAGGCCAAAAAGCCCTCCAAATGTCCACTTGCAGATTCTTCAAACAGAGTGGTTCCAAACTGCTCAATCAAAAGAAAGGTTCAGCTCTGTGTATTGAATGCACCAATCAGAAAGAAGTTGTTGAGAATGCTTCTATCTACTTTTTATGTGAAGACATTTCATAACCCACATTGGACGAAATAATCTCAAATATCCACTTACAGATTCTAGAAAATCATTCTTTCAAACCTGCTTTACTTAGAGAAAGCTTTAATTCCGTGAGATCAAAACACACATCTGAAAAAATTTCGCAGAATGTTTCTCTGTAGTTTTTCTGGGAAGATATGTCCTTCTTCACCATAGGCCTCAAAGCCCTCCAAATGTCCACTTGCAGATTCTTCAAACTGGGTGTTTCGAAACTGCTCAATCAAATGAAAGTTTCAGCTCTGTGTATTGAATGCAACGATTAGAAAGACGTTGTTCCAAATGCTTCTGTCTAGTTTTTATGTGAAGATATTTCATTACCCGCATCAGAAGAAATAATCTCAAATATCCCCTTGCAGATTCTAGAAAAAGACTGTATCAAACCTGCTGAACTTAGAGAAAGCTTTAACTCCGTGAGATGAATACACACGTCAGAAAGAAATTTCGCAGAATGTTTCTGTGTCGTTTTTCTGGGAAGATATATCCTTTATCACCATAGGCCTAAAAGCCATCCACATGTCCACTTGCAGATTCTTCATACAGAGTGTTTCCAAACTGCTCAATCAAAAGAAAGTTTCAGCTGTGTGTATTGAATGCACCGATCAGAAAGGAGTTGTTCAGAATGCTTCTGTCTAGTTTTTGTGTGAAGATATTTCATAACCCACTTCAGACAAAATAATCTCAAATATCCACTTGCAGATTCTAGAAAAACACTGTTTCAAACCTGCTGAACGTAGAGAAAGCTTTAAATCCGTGAGATGAATGCACACATCAGGAAGAAATTTCACAGAATGTTTCTGTGTCGTTTTTGTGGGAAGATATATCCTTTTTCACCATAGACCTCAAAACCGTCCACATGTCCACATGCAGGTTCTTCAAACAGAGTGTTTCCAAACTGCTCAATCAAAAGAAATTTTCTGCACTGTGTATTGAATGCACCGATCAGAAAGAAGTTGTTCAGAATGCTTCTGTCTAGTTTTTATGTGAAGATATTTCAGAACCCGCTTCAGATGAAATAATCTATAATATCCACTTGTAGATTTTGGAAAGAGACTCTTTCAAAGCTGCTGAAGTTTGAGAAAGCTTTAACTCCGTGAGATGAATACACACATGAGAAAGAAATTTCGCAGAATGTTTCTGTGTAGTTTTCGTGGGAAGATATTTGTTTTTTCACCGTAGGCCTCAATGTTCACAAAATGTCCACTTGCAGATTCTACAAATAGAGTGTTTCAAAACTGCTCAATCAAAGCTAATGTTAAACTCTGTTAGTTGAATGCACAGATCAGAAAGGAGTTTCACAGAATGATTCCGTGTAGTTTTTACGGGAAGATATTTTTTTTACACCATAGGCCTCAATGTTCTCCATATGTCCACTTGCAGATTCTACAAAAAGAGTGTTTCAAAACTGCTCAGTCAAAGGAATGGTTCTACTTTGTGGGATGAATGAACAGAATAGAAAGAAGTTTCACAGAATGCTGCCGTGTAGTTTTTAGGGGAAGATATTTCGTTTTTCACCGTAGGCCTCAATGTTCTCCAAATATCCCCTTGCAGATTCTGCAAAAAGTGTGTTTCAAAACAACTCAATCAAAAGAAAGTTTCAACTCAGTGAGATGAATGCACAGATCAGAAAGTAGTCTCACAGAATGCTTCTGTGTAGTTTTTATTTGAAGATATTCCTTTTTCCATGATAGTCCTCAAAGCGCTCCAAATGTCCACTTGCAGTTTATACAGAAAGAGTGTTTCAAAACTACCCAATCAAAAGAAAGGTTCAACACTGTGAGATGAAAGCAGAGAATAGAAAGAAATTTCACAGAACTATTCTGTATGGTTTTACTTGAAGATAATTCGTTTTTCACCATAGGCCTCAAAGATCTCCAAATGTCCAGTTGCAGATTCTACAAAAAGAGTGTTTCAAAACTGCTCAATCGAATGGTTCTACTCTGTTAGATGAATGCACAGATCAGAAAGCGGTTTCACAGAGTGCTTCTGTGTAATCTTAAGGTGAAGATATTTCGTTTTACACCATATGCCTCAATATTCTCCAAATAACCCCTTGCAGATTCTACAGAAAGTGTGTTTCAAAACAGCTCAATCAAAAGAAAGGTTCAAGTCAGTGAAATGAATGCACAGATCAGAAAGTAGTTCCACAGAATGCTTCTTTGTAGATTTTATTTGAAGATGTACCTTTTCCATGATAGGCCCCAAAGCGCTCAAAATGTCCACTTGCATATTCCACAAAAAGAGTGTTTCAAAACTGCTCAGTCAAAAGAATGATTCTATTTTGTGAGATGAATGAACAGAATAGAAAGAAGTTTCACAGAATGTTTCCGTGTAGTTTTTATGGGAAGATATTTCCTTTTTCTCCATAGGCCTCAAAGTTCTCCCAATGTCCACTTGCTGATTGTACAAATAGAGTGTTTCAAAACTGCTCAATCAAAAGTAAGGTCCAAATCTGTTAGGTGAATGCACAGATCAGAAAGAAGTTAAACAGAATGCTTCCATGTAGTTTTTAGGGGAAGATATTCCGTTTTTCACCGTAGGGCTCAATGTTCTCCAAATGTCCACTTGCAGATTCTACAAATAGAGTGTTTCAAAGCTGCTCAATAAAAACTAAGGTTTAATTCTGTTCGTTGAATGCACAGATCAGAAAGAAGTTTCACAGAATGCTTCCGTGTAGTTTTTAGAGGAAGATATTTCTTTTTTCACCATATTCCTCGGTGTTCTCCAAATGTCCACTTGCAGATTTTACAAAAAGTCTGTCTCAAAACTTCTCAATCAAAAGTAAGGTTCAACTCTGTTAGTTGAACGCACAGATCAGAAAGAAGTTTCACAGAATGCTTCTGTGTAGTTTTTATTTGAAGATATTCCTATTTCCACGATAGGCCTCAAAGCGCTCTAAATGTCCACTTGCAGCTGATACAGAAAGATTGTTTCAATACTACCCAATCAAAAGAAAGGTTCAACGCTGTGAGATGAATGCAGAGATTAGAAAGAAATTTCACAGAAGTATTCTGTGTTGTTTGTACTTGAAGATATTTTGTTTTTGACCATAGGCCTCAAAGATCTCCAAATGTCCACTTACAGATTCTACAAAAAGAGTGTTTCAAAACAGCTCAATCAAAAGAAAGTTCTACTCTGTTAGATGAATGCACAGATCAGAAAGTAGTTTCACAGAATGCTTCTGTGTAGTTTAAAGGGGAAGATATTTCTTTTTACACCGTATGCCTCAATATTCTCCAAATATCCCCTTGCAGATTCTACAAAAAGAGTGTTTTAAAACAGCTCAATCAAAAGAAATTTTCAACTCAGTGAGATGAATGCACATATCAGAAAGTAGTTTCACAGAATGCTTCTTTGTAATTTTTATTGGAAGATATTCCTTTTTCCGCGATAGGCCTCAAAGCGCTCCTAATGTCCACTTGCAGATTCTACAAAAAGAGTGTTTGAAAAGTGCTCATTTTAAAGAAAGGTTCTACTTTGTGAGGTGAATGAACAGAATAGAAAGATGTTTCACATAATGCTTCCATGTAGTTTTTATGGGAAGATATTTCGTTTTTCGCCGCAGGCCTCAATGTTCTCCAAATATCCACTTGCAGATTCTGCAAATAGTGTGTTTCAAAACTGCTCAAGCAAAAGCAAGGTTCAACTCTGTTAGTTGAATGCACAGATCATAAAGAAGTTTCACAGAATGCTTCTGTGTAGTTTTTAGGGGAAGATATTTCGTTTTTGACCATAGGCCTCAATGTTCTCCAAATGTCCACTTGAAGATACTACAAGTACAGGGTCTCAAAACTGGTCAACCAAATTAAGTTTCAACTCTGTTAGTTTAATGCACAGATCAGAAAGAAGTTTCACAGAATGCTTCTGTGTAGTTTTCAGGGGAAGATATTTCGTTTTTGACTGTAGGCCTCAAATTTCTCCAAATGTCCCCTTGCAGATTCTACAAAAGAGTGTTTCAAAACTGCTCAATCAAAAGTAAGGTTCAACTCTGTTAGTTGAATGCACAGATCAGAAAGAAGTTTCACAGAATGCTTCTGTGTAGTTTTTATTTGAAGATATTTCTTTTTCCACGATAGGACTCAAAGCGCTCCAAATGTGCACTTGCAGTTTATACAGAAAGAGTGTTTCAAAACTACCCAATCAAAAGAAAGGTTCAACACTGTGAGATGAATGCAGAGAATAGACAGAAATTTCACAGAACTATTCTGTATGATTTTACTTGAAGATACTTCGTTTTTCACCATAGGCCTCAAAGATCTCCAAATGTCCACTTGCAGATTCTACAAAAAGAGTGTTTCAAAACTGCTCAGTCGAATGGTTCTACTCTGTTAGATGAATGCACAGATCAGAAAGAAGATTCACAGAATGCTTCTGGGTAGTTTTTACTTGAGGATATTCCTTTTTCAAGGATAGGCCTCAAAGCCCTCCAAATTTCCACTTGCAGTTTATACAGAAAGACTGTTTCAAAACTGCTCAATCAAAAGTAAGGTTCAAGTCTGTTAGTTGAATGTACAGATGAGAAAGAAGTTTCGCAGAATGCTTCTGTGTATGTTTTATTTGAAGATATTCCTTTTTCCACGATAGGCCTCAAAGCGCTCCAAATGTCCACTTACAGTTTATACAGAAAGAGTGATTCAAAACTCCTCCATCAAAAGTAAGGTGCAACTCTGTTAGTTGAATGCACAGATCAGAAAGAAGTTTCACAGAATGCTTCCATGTGTTTTTTAGTTGAAGATATTTCTTTTTTCACCATAGGCCTCAATGTGCTCCAAATGTCCAATTGCAGTTTATACGGCCTCAATGTTCTCCAAATGTCCAATTGCAGTTTATACAGAAAGAGTGTTTCAAAACTGCTCAATCAAAAGTAAGGTTAAACTGTGTTAGTTGAATGCACAGATCAGAAAGCAGTTTCACAGAATGCTTCCGTGTAGTTTTTAGGGGAGAATATTTCTTTTTCCACCATCGACCTCAATGTTCCCCAAATGCCCTATTGCAGATTCTACAAAAAGAGTGTTTCTAAACTGTTCAATCAACAGTAAGGTTCAAGTCTGTTAGTTGAATGAACAGATCAGAAACAAGCTTCACTGAATGCTTCCGTGTAGTTTTTAGGGGAAGATATTTCTTTTTTCAACATAGGCCTCAATGTTCTCCAAATGTCCACTTGCAGATTCTACAATAAGAGTGTTTCAAAACTGCTCAATCAAAAGTAAGGTTCAACTCTGTTAGTTGAATGCACAGATCAGAAAGAAGTTACACAGAATGCTTCAGTGCAGTTTTTATGGGAAGATATTTCATTTTTCACCCTAGGCCTCAATGTTCTCCAAATATTCACTTGCAGTTTATACAGAAAGAGAGTTACAAAACTGCTCAATCAAAAGTAACGTTAACTCTGTTTGCTGAATGCACAGATCAGAAAGAAGTTTCACAGAATGATTCCGTGAAGTTTTTAGGGGAAGATAATTCTCTCTTCATCATCGACCTCAATGTTCTCCAAATGTCCACTTGCAGATACTACAAAAAGAGTGTTTCAAAACTGATTAATCAAAAGTAAGGTTAAACTCTGTTAGTTGAATGCACAGATCACAAAGAAGTTTCACGGAATGCTTCTGTGAAGTTTTTAGGTGAAGATAATTCTTTCTTCACGATCGACCTCAATGTTCTCCCAATGTCCACATGCAGATTCTACAAAAAGAGTGTTTCAAAACTGCTCAATCAAAAGTTAGGTTAGACTCTGTTAGTTGAGTGCACAGATCAGAAAGAAGTTTCACAGAATGCTTCTGTGTAGTATTTATTTGAAGATATTCCTTTTTCAATGACAGTCCTCAAAGCGCTCCAAATGTCCACTTGCAGTTTATACAGAAAGAGTGTTTCAAATCTTTTCATTCAAAAGTAAGGTTCAACTCTGTTAGTTGAATGCACAGATCAGAAAGAAGTTTCACAGAATGCTTCCGTGTAGTTTTTAGGGGAAGATGTTTCTTTTACACCACAGGCCTCAATGTTCTCCAAATGTCCACTTGCAGATTTTAAAAATAGATTGTTTCAAAACTGCTCAATCAAAAGTAAGGTTCAACTCCGTTAGTTGAATGCACAGATCAAAAAGAAGTTTCACAGAATGCTTCCCTGCAGTTTTTAGGGGAAGACATTTCGTGTTTGACCGTAGGCCTCAATGTTCTCCAAATGTCCACTTGTAGTTTATACAGAAAGAGTGTTTGAAAACTGCTCAATCAAAAGTACGGTTAAACACTGTAAGTTGAATGCACAGATCAGAAAGAAGATTCACAGAATGCTTCTGTATAGTTTTTATTTGAAGATATTCCTTTTTCAAGGATAGGCCTCAAAGCGCTACAAATGTCCACTTGCAGTTTATACAGAAAGAGGGTTTCAAAACTGCTCAATCAAAAGTAAGGTTCAACTCTGTTAGTTGAATGCACAGATCAGAAAGAAGTTACACAGAATGCTTCCGTGCAGTTTTTAAGGGAATTTATTTCGTTTTTCACTGTAGGCCTCAATGTTCTCCAAATGTCCACTTGCAGTTTGTACAGAAAGAGTGTTTCAAAACTGCTAAATGAAAAGTAATGTTAAACTCTGTTAGTTGAATGCAGAGAACAGAAAGAGGTTTCACAGAATGCTTGCATGCAGTTTTTAGGGCAAGATATTTCATTTTTCACCATAGGCCTCAAAGTTCTCCAAATGTCCACTTGCAGTTGATACAGAAAGACTGTTTCAAAACTGCTCAATCAAAAGTGAGGTTAAACTCTGCTAGTTGAATGCACAGATCAGAAAGAAGTTTCACAGAATGCTTCCGTGAAGTTTTTAGCGGAAGATATTTCTTTTTGACCATCGACCTCACTGTCCTCCCATTGTCCACTTGCAGATTCTACATAAAGTGTGTTTCAAAACTGCTCAATCAAAAGTAAGGTTCAACTCTGTTAGTTGAATGCACAGATCAGAAAGAAGTTTCACACAATGCTTCTGTGTAGTTTTTATTTGAGGATAATCCTTTTTCAACGACAGGCCTCAAAGTGCTTCAAATGTCCACTTGCAGTTTATGCAGAAAGAGTGTTTCAATGCTGCTCAATGAAAACTAAGGTTCAAAACTGTTAGTTGAATGCACAGGTCGAATGATGTTTCACAGAATGCTTCTGTGTGGTTTTTATTTGAATGTATTCCTTTTTCCACGATAGGCCTCAAAGCGCTCAAAATGTCCAGTTGCAGTTTATACAGAAAGAGTGATTCAAAACTGCTCAATCAAAAGTGAGGTTAAATTCTGTTAGTTGAATGCACAGATCAGAAAGAAGTTTCACAGAATGCTTCTGTGTAGTTTTTAGGGGAGAATATTCCTTTTTCCACGATAGGCCTCTAAACGCTCAAAATGTCCACTTACAGTTTATACAGAAAGAGTGTTTCAAAACTGCTCAATCAAAAGTAAGTTTCAACTCTCTTAGTTGAATGCACACATCAGAAAGAAGTTTCCCAGAATGCTTCTGTGTAGTCTTTATTTGAAGATATTCCTTTTTCCACGGTAGACCTCAAAGCGCTCCAAATGTCCACTTGCAGTTTGTACAGAAAGTGTGTTTCAAAACTGCTCAATCAAAAGTAAGGTTCAACTCCCTTAGGTGAAGGCACAGATCAGAAAGAAGTTTCACAGAATGCTTCCGTGTAGTTTTTAGGTGAAGATATTTCATTTTTCACTGTAGGCTTCAATATTCTCCAAATGTCCAATTACGGTTCATACAGAAAGAGTGTTTCAAAGCTGCTGAATCAAAAGTAAGGTTAAACTCTGTTAGTTGAATGAACAGATCAGAAAGAAGTTTCACAGAATGCTGCCATGTAGTTTTTAGGGGAAGACATTTGTTTTCACCATCGACCTCAATGTTCTCCAAATGTCCACTTGCAGATTCTACAAAAGAGTGTTTCAAATCTGCTCCATTAAAAGTAAGGTTCAACTCTGTTAGTTGAATGCACAGATCAGAAAGAAGTTTCACAGAATGTCTCTGTGTAGTTTTTATTTGAAGATGCTCATTTTGCAACGATAGGCCTCAAAGCGCTCCGAATGTCCACTTGCAGTTTACACAGAAAGAGTGTTTCAAAACTGCTCAATCAAAAGTAAGGTTCAACTCTGTTAATTGAATCCACAGATTAGAAAGAAGTTTCACAGAATGCTTCTGTTTAGTTTTTAGGGGAAGATATTTCTTTTTTCACCATAGGCCTCAATGTTGTCCAAATGTTCACTTGCAGATTATACAATAAGAGTGTTTCAAAACTGCTCAATCAAAAGTAAGGTTCATCTCTGTTAGTTGAATGCACAGATCAGAAAGAAGTTTCACAGAATGCTTCTTTGTAGTTTTTACTTGAAGATGTTCCTTTTTCAACGATAGGCCTCAAAGCACTCCAAATGTCCACTTGCAGTTTATACAGAAAGAGTGTTTCAAAACTGCTCATTCAAAAGTAAGATTCAACACTGTTAGTTGAATGCACAGACCAGAAAGAAGTTTCACAGAATGCCTCTGTTTAGTTTTTATTTGAAGATATTCTTTTTCCACGATAGGTCTCAAAGCGCTCAAAATGTCCACTTGCAGTTTACACAGAAAGAGTGTTTCAAATCTGCTCCATCAAAAGTAATGTTCAACTTTGTTAGTTGAATGCACAGATCAGAAAGATGTTTCACAGAATGCTTCCGAGAAGTTTTTAGGGGAAGATATTTCTTTTCTCACCATAGGCCTCAATGTTCTCCAAATGTCCACATGTAGATTCTACACATAGCGTGTTTCAAAACTGCTCAATCAAAAGTAAGGTGCAAATCCGCTAGTTGAATGCACAGATCAGAAAGTAGTTTCACGGCATGCATCTGTTTAGTTTTTATTTGAAGATATTCCTTTTTCAAAGACAGGCTTCAAAGCCCTCCAATTGTCCACTTGCAGATAATACAGAAATAGTGTTTCAAAACTGCTCCATCATAAGGGAGTTTCAACTCTGTTATTTCAATGCACAGATCAGAAAGAAGTTTCACAGAATTCTTCCGTGTATTTTTTAGGGGAAGATATTTCGTCTTTCACCATAGGCCTCAATGTTCTCCAAATGTCCACTTGCACATTCTACAAATACAGTGTTTCAAAACTGCTCAATCAAAAGCAAGGGTCAACTCCGTTAGTTGAATGAACAGATCAGAAAAATTTTCACAGAATGCTTCCGTGCAGTTTTTAGGGGACGATATTTCGTTTTTCACCGTAGGCCTCAATGGTCTTGAAATGTCCACTTGCAGTTTATACAGAAAGTGCGTTTCAAAACTACTCAATCAAAAGTAAGGTTCAAATCTGTTAGTTGAATGCACAGATCAGAAAGAAGTTTCACAGAATGCTCCCGTGTTGTTTTTACAGGAACACATTTCTGTTTTCACCATCAACCTCAATGTTCTCAAAATGTCCACTTGCAGATTCTACAAAAGAGTGTTTCAAAACAGCTCAATTAAAAGTAAGGTTCAACTCTGTTAGTTGAATGCACAGATCAGGAAGAAGTTTCACAGAATGCCTCTGTGTACTTTTTATTTGAAGATACTCCTTATTCAACGATAGGCTTCAAAGCGCTCCAAATGTCCAATTGCAGTTTACTCAGTAAGAGGGTTTCAAAACTGCTCAATCAAAAGTAAGGTTCAACTCTGTTAGTTGTATGCACAGATCAGAAAGAAGTTTCACAGAGTGCTTCCATGTAGTTTTTAGGGGAAGGTATTTCTTTTTTCACATTGGCCTCAATGTTCTCCAAATGTCCCCTTGCAGATACTACAAATAGAGTATTTCAAAACTACTCAATCAAAAGTAAGGTTCAACTGTGTTATTTGAATGCACAGATCAGAAAGAAGTTTCACAGAATGCTTCCGTGCAGTTTTTTTTTTTAAACTCTTATTTATTTTTTTTTTTTATTATACTTTAGGTTTTAGGGTACATGTGCACAATGTGCAGCTGTGTTACATATGTATCCATGTGCCATGTTGATTTCCTGCACCCATTAACTTGTCATTTAGCATTAGGTATATCTCCTAAAGCTGTCCCTCACCCCTCCCCCCACCCCACAACAGTCCCCGGAGTGTGACGTTCCCCTTACTGTGACCTTGAGTTCTCATTGTTCAATTCCCACCTATGAGTGAGAACATGTGGTGTTTGGTTTTTTGTCCTTGCGGTAGTTTACTGAGAATGATGTTTTCCAGTTTCATCCATGTCCCTGCAAAGGACACGAACTCATCATTTTTTATGGCTGCATAGTATTCCATGGTGTATATGTGCCACATTTGCTTAATCCAGTCTATTGTTGTTGGACATTTGGGTTGGTTCCAACTCTTTGCTATTGTGAATAGTGCCGCAATAAACATACGTGTGCATGTGTCTTTATAGCAGCATGACATATAGTCCTTTGGGTATATACCCAGTAATGGGATGGCCAGGTCAAATGGTATTTCTAGTTCTAGATCCCTGAGGAATCGCCACACTGACTTCCACAATGGTTGAACTAGTTTACGTCCCACCAACAGTGTAAAAGTGTTCCTATTTCTCCACATCCTCTCCAGCACCTGTTGTTTCCTGATTTTTTAATGATGGCCATTCTAACTGTTGTGAGATGGTATCTCACTGTGGTTTTGATTTGCATTTCTCTGATGGCCAGTGATGATGAGCATTTCTTCATGTGTTTTTTGGCTGCATAAATGTCTTCTTTTGAGAAGTGTCTGTTCATGTCCTCTGCCCACTTTTTGATGGGGTTGTTTGTTTTTTTCTTGTAAATTTGTTTGAGTTCATTGTAGATTCTGGATATTAGCCCTTTGTACGATGAGTAGTTTACAGTCTTTAAGGAAAGATATTTCATTTTGAACCATAGGCCTAAAAGTTCCCCAAATGTCCACTTGCAGATTCTACAAAAGGACTGTTTCAAAACTGCTGAATCAAAAGTACAGTTCAACTCTGTTAGCTGAATGCACAGATCAGAAAGAAGTTTCACAGAACGCTTCTGTGCAGTCTTTATTTGAAGATATTCCTTTTTCAACGATAGGCCTCAAAGCACTCCAAATGTCCACTTGCAGTTTATACAGAAAGAGTGTTTTAAAACTGTTCAATCAAAATTAAGGTTAAACTCCGTTAGTTGAATGCACAGATAACAAACAAGTTTCACACTATGCTTCTGTGTTGTTTTTATTTGAAGATATTCCTTTTTCACGATAGGCCTCCAAGCGCTCCAAATGTCCACTTGCAGTTTATACAGAAAGAGTGTTTCAAATGTGCTACATCAAAAGTAAGGTTCAACTCTGTTAGTTGAATGCACATATCAGAAAGAAGTTTCACAGAATGCTTCCGTGTAGTTTTTAGGGGAAGATATTACTTTTTTCACCAAAGGTCTCAAAGTTCTCCAAATGTCCACTTGCAGTATCTACAAATAGAGCGTTTCAAAACTGCTCAATCAAAAGAAAGGATCAAATCCGTTAGTTGAATGCACAGATCAGAAAGAAGTTTCACAGAATGCTTCTGTGTAATTTTTTTTGAAGATATTCATTTTTCCACGATAGGACTCAAAGCGGTCCAAATTTCCACTTGCAGTTTATACAGAAAGAATGTCTCAAAACTGCTCAGTAAAAAGAAAGGTTCAACTCTGTTAGATGAATGCACAGATCAGGAAGAAGTTTCACAGAATGCTTCCGTGTAGTTTTTAGGGGAAGATATTTCTTTTTTCACCGTAGGCCTCAGTGTTCTCCAAAAGTCCACTTACAGATTCTACAAATAGAGTGTTTCAAAACTGCTCAATCAAAAGTCAGGTTCAACTCCGTTAGTTGAATGCACAGATCAGAAAGAAGTTTCACATTATGCTTCCATGCAGTTTTTACGGGAAGATATTTCGTTTTTCACCATAGGCATCACTGTTCTCCAAATATCCTCTTGCAGTTTATACAGATAGAGTGTTTCAAAACTGCTCAATCAAAAATAAGGTTCAACTCTGTCAGTTGAATGCACCGATCAGAAAGTAGTTTCACAGAATGCATCTGTGTAGTTTTTATTTGAAGATATTCCATTTTCCACGATAGTCCTCAAAGCCCTGCAAATGTCCACTTGCAGTTTATACAGAAAGAGTGTTTCAAAACTTCTCAATCAAAAGTATGCCTCAACACTGTTAGTTGAATGCAGAGATCAAAAGGAAGTTTCCCAGAATGCTTCCGTGTAGTTCTTAGGGGACGATATTTGTTTTTCACCACAGGAATCAAAGTTCTCAAAATGTCCACTTGCAGATTCTACAAAAAGAGTGTTTCAAAACTCCTCAATCAAAAGTAAGGTTCAACTCTGTTAGTTGAATGAACAGATCTGAATGAAGTTTCACAGAATGCTTCTGAGTAGTTTTTATTTGAAGATATTCCTTTTTCAATGATAGGCCTCAAAGCGCTGTATATGTCCACTTGCAGTTTTTACCGAAAGAGTGTTTCAAAAGTGCTCAATCAAAAGTAAGGTTCAACTCTGTTAGTTGAATACACAGATTACAAAGAAGTGTCACAGAATGCTTCTGTTTACTTTTTATTTGAAGATATTCCTTTTTCCACAATAGGCCTGAAAGCGCTCGAGATATCCCCTTGCAGTTTATGCAGAAAGAGTGTTTCAAAACTGCTCCATCAAAAGAAAGGTTCAAATATGTAAGTTGAATCCACAGATCAGCAAGAAGTTTCACTGAATCATTCCTTGTAGTTTTTAGGGGAATATATTTCTTTTTTCACCATAGGTCTCAATGTTCTCCAAATGTCCGCTTGCAGATTCTATAAATAGAGTGTTTCAAAACAGCTCAATCAAAAGTAAGATTCAACCCCATTAGTTGAATGCATAGATCACAAAGAAGTGTCAAAGAATGCTTCTGTTTAGTTTTTATTTGAAGATAATCCTTTTTCCACAATAGGCCTAAAAGCGCTCCAGATATCCCCTTGCAGTTTATGCAGAAAGAGTGTTTCAAAACTGCTCCATCAAAAGAAAGGTTCAAATATATAAGTTGAATCCACAGATCAGCAAGAAGTTTCACTGAATCGTTCCTTGTAGGTTTTAGGGGAACATATTTCTTTTTTCATCATAGGCCTCAATGTTCTCCAAATATCCCCTTGCAGATTCTATAAATAGAGTGTTTCAAAACAGCTCAATGAAAAGTAAGATTCAACCTGGTTAGTTAAATGAACAGATCAGAAAGAAGTTTCACAGAATGCTTCTGTGTAATTTTTTTTTTTCCCATAAATTTTTTTTTTTTATTATACTTTAGGGTTTTAGGGTACATGTGCACAATGTGCAGGTTTGTTACATATGTATCCATGTGCCATGTTGATTTCCTGCACCCATTAACTCATCATTTAGCATTAGGTGTATCCCCTAATGCTGTCCCTCCCCCCTCCCCCAACCCCACAACAGTCCCCGGAGTGTGATGTTCCCCTTCCTGTGTCCATGAGTTCTCATTGTTCAATTCCCACCTATGAGTGAGAACATGTGGTGTTTGGTTTTTTTT
>NW_026652296.1:35103348-35111902 GCF_009828535.3 Hylobates moloch
CCTGAGGAATCGCCACACTGACTTCCACAATGGTTGAACTAGTTTACGGTCCCACCAACAGTGTAAAAGTGTTCCTATTTCTCCACATCCTCTCCAGCACCTGTTGTTTCCTGATTTTTTACTGATGGCCATTCTAACTGGTGTGAGATGGTATCTCACTGTGGTTTTGATTTGCATTTCTCTGACGGCCAGTGATGATGAGCATTTTTTCATGTGTTTTTTGGCTGCATAAATGTCTTCTTTTGAGAAGTGTCTGTTCATGTCCTTTGCCCACTTTTTGATGGGGTAGTTTGTTTTCTTCTTGTAAATTTGTTTGAGTTCATTGTAGATTCTGGATATTAGCCCTTTGTCAGATGAGTAGATGGCAAAAATTTTCTCCTATTCTGTAGGTTGCCTGTTCACTCTGATGGTAGTTTCTTTTGCTGTGCAGAAGCTCTTTAGTTTAATTAGATCCCACTTGTCAATTTTGGCTTTTGTTGCCATTGCTTTTGGTGTTTTAGAATAATGGCCATTCTTGCAGGAGTAAGGTGATATCTCATTGTGGGTTTAATTTCCATTTCTTTGATGATTAGTGACGCTGAGCATTTTTTCATGTTTGTTGATCATTTGTGTATCTTCTTTTGAGAAATGTCTATTCATATCCTTTGTCTACTTTTTAATGGGATTTTTTTTCTTGCTAATTTGTTTGAGTTCCTTGTAGATTCTGGATACTAGTCCTTTGTCAGATGCATAGTTTGTAAATATTTTCTCCCATTCTATGGGTTGTCTGTTTACTCTGCTGATTATTTCTTTTGCTGTGCAGATACTTTTTAGTTTAATTAGGTCCCATCTATTTATTTTTCTTCTTGTTGCATTTGCTTTTGGGGTCTTAGTCATGAATTCTTTGCCTAGGTTGATGTCTGGAAGAGTTTTCCCAATGTTCTCTTCTAGAATTTTTAGCGTCAGGTCTTGTATTTAAGTCTTTGATCCATCTTGAGTTGATTTTTGTATAAGGTGAGAGATAAGGATTCAGTTTTATTCTTCTACATGTGGCTTGCCAGTTTTTCCACACCATTTATTAAATAGTATGTCCAGGCTGGGCGTGGTGACGCGTGCCTGTAATCCTAGTTATTCAGGAGGCTGGATTAGTTAGTCGGGAGGATTACATGCCTGTAATCCTAGCTAGTCGGGAGGCTAAGGCAGGAGAATCACTTGAACCTAGGAAGCAGAGGTTGCGGTGAGCTGAGATCGCCCCATTGCACTCCAGCCTGGGCAACAAGAGCAAAACTCTGTCCCAGAAAAAATAAAAAATAAATAATAAAATAAAAATAAATAGTATGTCCATTCCTCTCAATTTATGTTTTTGCATGCTTTGTTGAAGACTGGTTGGCTGTAAGCATTTTGGCTTTACTTCTGGATTCTCTATTCTGTTTCATTGGTCTGTGTCTGACACAATTATTAATAGCATTCTCTTTCTCTCTTAAAAGCACCCAGGGCTGAATAATAAATTGTGTGTTCACCTTGCATCTATGGGAAACAGTTCTTAACAGCTCAGAGTGAACCGTGGTGGAAAGATCCTGTATCAGGAGACAGGGTTGCTAACTTGGCCACCAACCCAGGGAGACTTTGGATGAGTCCCTTCACTTCTCTGGGCCTCATCCAGAAATGAGGGGTTGGAACCAGAGCCATTCCCTGATTCACTAGATCATTTATTCATTCAACAGATCCTTTTTGAGCTTCCTACTATGTTTTGGATGTTATAATTTTGGCAGATTTCAATATTAATGAGAGAATGTTCCAGCTTCTCCCTGCTTTTGTCTGCTAAATGGAATTCTGGCTTGGTCCATTAGGTCTATTCCTCCCCCTGTGGAAAACTAGAATATGTCACTCTAAAATATGCCTATTTTGCATAAGAACTGTTGAGTTGCAGGCTATTAAGAAGAAGCAGAAAAGGCCAGGCACTGTGGCTCATGCCTGTAATCCCAGCACTTTGGAGAGCCAAGGCGAGCAGATCACCTGATGTCAGGAGTTCGAGACCAGCCTAACCAACATGGTGAAACCACATCTCTACTAAACACACACACACAAAAATTAGCCAGGCATGGTGGCACACACCTGTAGTCCCAGCTACTCAGTAGGCTGAGGCAGGAGAATCATCTGAGCCCAGGAGGCGGAGGTTGTAGTGAGCCGAGATCGCGCCACTGCACTCCAGCCTGGGTGACAGAGTGAGACTCCATCTCAAAAAAAAAAAAAAAAAAAAAAAAAAAGAAGAAGAAGAAGCAGATAAACAAAAGCTCTCTGGCCTTCCTCTAGTTTCTTAAAGCCAGATATAGATTTACAAAGACAAAAGATATTTCACCACTTACCCACTCTTTACCAGGGAAAATGAGGTTAACCACTGAAGACAACCTTAGACCCTTATTGGTCTGGAGATGGTACCATAGGAATCTACACTAAAAAGCTTTACCAACTGGCCTTTATCTGCTATTTATTTGCCTTTCTACAGTTTGCAGCTCCTAGAGACTTAAAGTCTTTCTTTTGTCTTGTCTCTTCCCTAAAAATTGACTATTCCTTGTTGAAGATGCTATATAAGCTGGAATTCAAAATCACATTTTTGGGTACTCAATTAGGAAAAGAGGAAGTCAAATTGTCTGTTTGCAGATGACATGGTTGTATATTTAGAAAACCCCATCGTCTCAGCCCAAAATCTCCTTAAGCTGATAAGCAACTTCAGCAAAGTCTCAGGATACAAAATCAATGTGCAAAAATCACAAGCATTCCTATACTCCAATAGCAGACAAACAGAGAGCCAAATCATGAGTGAACTCCCATTCACAATTGCTTCAAAGAGAATAAAATACCTAGGAATCCATCTTACAAGGGATGTGAAGGACCTCTTCAAGGAGAACTACAAATCACTGCTCAACAAAATAAAAGAGGACACAAAACAAATGGAAGAACATTCCATGCTCATGGATAGGAAGAATCAATATCGTGAAAATGGCCACACTGCCTAAGGTAATTTATAGATTCAATGCCTTCCCCATCAAACTACTAATGACTTTCTTCACAGAATTGGAAAAAACTAATTTAAAGTTCATATGGAACCAAAAAAGAGCCCACATTGCCAAGACAATCCTAAGCAAAAAGAACAAAGCTGGAGGCATCACGCTACCTGACTTCAGACTATACTACAAGCCTACAGTAACCAAAATAGCATGGTACTGGTACCAAAACAGATATATAGACCAATGGAACAGAACAGAGCCCTCAGAAATAATACCACACATCTACAACCATCTGATCTTTGACAAACCTGACAAAAACAAGAAATGGGGAAAGGATTCCTTATTTAATAAATGGTGCTGGGAAAACTGGCTGGCCATATGTAGAAAGCTGAAACTGGATCCCTTCCTTACACCTTATACAAAAATTAATTCAAGATGGATTAAAGACTTAAGTGTTAGACCTAAAACCATAAAAACCCTAGAAGAAAACCTAGGCAATACCATTCAAGACATAGGCATGGGCAAAGACTTCATGTCTAAAACACCAAAAGCAATGGCAACAAAAGCCAAAATAGACAAATGGGATCTAATTAAACTAAAGAGCTTCTGCACAGCAAAAGAAACTACCATCAGAGTGAACAGGCAACCTACAGAATGGGAGAAAATTTTTACAATCTGCCCACCTGACAAAGGGCTAATATCCAGAATCTGCAAAGAACTCAAACAAATTTACAAGAAAAAATGAAACAACCCCATCAGAAAGTGGGCAAAGGATATGAACAAACACTTCTCCAAAGAAGACATTTATGCAGCCAACAGACACATGAAAAAATGCTCATCATCACTGGCCATCAGAGAAATGCAAATCAAAACCACAATGAGATACCATCTCACACCAGTTAGAATGGCAATCATTAAAAAGTCAGGAAACAACAGGTGCTGGAGAGGATGTGGAGAAATAGGAACACTTTTACACTGTTGGTGGGACTTTAAACTAGTTCAACCATTGTGGAAGACAGTGTGGCAATTCCTCAAGAATCTAGAACTAGAAATACCATTTGACCCAGCGATCCCATTACTGGGTATCTACCCAAAGGATTGTAAATCATGCTACTATAAAGACACATGCACACGTATGTTTATTGTGGCACTATTCGCAATAGCAAAGACCTGGAACCAACCCAAATGTCCATCAATGATAGATTGGATTAAGAAAATGTTGCACATATACACCATGGAATACTATGCAGCCATAAAAAAGGATGCGTAGTCCCATCCTAGGGACATGGATGAAGCTGGAAACCATCATTCTCAGCAAACTATTGCAAGGACAGAAAACCAAATACTGCATGTTCTCACTCGTAGGTGGCAATTGAACAATGAGAACACTTGGACACAGGGTGAGGAACATCACACACTGGGGCCTGTCGTGGGGTGGGGGGAGTGGGGAGGGATAGCATTAGGAGATATGCCTAATGTAAATGATGAGTTAATGGGTGCAGCACATACGCATACATGATACATGGTACCATGTATACATATGTAACAAACCTGCACGATGTGCATATGTACCCTAGAACTTAAAGTATAATTTTTAAAAAAAGGAAAAAAAAAACAAAGTCACTTTTTTGAGTATTACTTATACCTTGGGTATCTCACATGTATATATGAAATATACATGATGATGAACTTCTGTTTGTTTTTCTCTTGCTAATCTGTCTTTTATTACAGGGTTTGCTCCAAATAATAATTTATTTATTTATTTTTATTCATTAAATAAACACTCAGCTCTGTTGCCCATGCTGGAGGGCAATGATGTGATCACGGCCTACTGCAGCCTCAACTTCCTGGGGTCAAGTGATCCTCCCATGTCAGCACACCCCCCCCTGCCCCCACCACCAGTAGCTGGAACTATAATAGCTGCTTGCCACCACACCTGGCTAATTCTTTTTTATTTTTTTGTACAGTAGGGTGTCACTGTGTTTCCCAGGCTGGTCTCAAACTCCTGGGCTCAAGCAATCCTTCAGCGTTGGCCTCCTAGTGTGCTGGAATTAAAAGTGTGAACCACGGTGCCCAGCCCCAAATAAGAATTTATGGGGGTTGAAGAAAAGCTTATTTTTCCTCTCCTTCACCCCCATCCTCCAAGAGTTGGCCACCTGGTTTTGAAGATGAGGGTAGGCAAGGAGAGGAGGAAGTAGGGGGCTATGGGAGTGAAAGCAGGACAACCTATTTGGGAGAGGGTTGTTAAATAGAGTATCAGCAGCCACCATATGCAGAGGGGCAGCCCACAGGAGGGGGAAAAGAGATTGGAAGAACTGCTGAATACTTCAATCTCTTTTATGTGTTCACCAGGGGAGCACTTAAATATTTGAGTATTTGTACTATGCAGCCATAAAAAAGGATGAGTTCATGTCCTTTGCAGGGACATGGATGAAGCTGGAAACCATTATTCTCAGCAAAATATCGCAAGGACAAAAAACCAAACACCACATGTTCTCACTCATAGGTGGGAATTGAACAATGAGAACACTTGGACACAGGAAGAGGAACATCACACACTGGGGCCTGTTGTGGGGTGAGAGGAGGGGGGAGGGATAGCATTAGGAGATATACCTAATGTAAATGATGAGTTAACGGGTGCAGCACACCAACATGGCACATGTATACATATGTAACAAACCTGCACGTTGTGCACATGTACCCTAAAACTTAAAGTATAATAAAAAAAAAAGAGAAAAAAAATATTTGAGTATTTGTTTTGGTTGCTTTGACTATGTTCTTTTAGCTGAGAGTCAAGACTGAATTATATAGATCCTGGAGGTCCAAAGACGGGTAATGGTACATTTGGTCCTTCAGGAGCTTTGGGCCTAGTAAAAGCAGTGTTTTCTCAAATGCTTCCAGCTTGAGGAGCCCATGATCGGTGAACCAGAGTTTGTGGAATTCAGAGATGGGAAAGATAAATATGGCTGGAGGAATTTATTGGGAACCCAACTTTGTTATGAAAGACAGGCCAGATTTGGAGAGACCAATTTCTTCTTCTCAGGTGGACTGAAATGGAGCACTTTGTACACATAAACGATCTGTTTCTGGTCCCCTAAGTGCTCATGAAGTTAATTATGATGCTTTTTACGCCCCTACCCCACAATTTCTGAGAACGGTAAATCTCACCACACATAGTCCTATTTCCTTGGCAGCATCAGAGACAAGTGGCTCAACTTGGCAATTTACAAAGTATTGCTCTTGTAACATTTTCCACTTGGGCACATATGGCAGATAAACAGACATTACTTCTACCATTACTTTAAAATGATTTGGTCATGAAGGATGGAAACTGACAGACCATGACAGTACCTTTGTTACTTCACTGCATTTTAGGGGAAATAAAATTTTTCTGGGGATAAGTTAAGAAAAATAAACTAAAAATCTCCAGTAGTTAATGCATCTTTAAAGATGGAAGGTGTCTATTTTGGCAAAGTGAATTTTTAACTTTATATGTGAAATTACTTACCTCCAGAGGAAGACATTTTATGTTTATGTCCTTATGAGGAACGAAAAATCAAAGTGGGAAACAGTTTTTGAAATAGTAAAAGTTAAAAACACTATTTCCCATTGCAAGAAGTAACCTCATTTTTAAATGCTTCCGAAGAAAATCAGCAAAACTAGCAAAATGAGATTGGTAATGGATGCTAATAAGTTGTGCATTCTTGAAATTTCTGGACAGTTCGTTTTCCTTTTCATTAAAATGAACTTATATGGAGGACACGGGATGGGACTACTACAAGGAGAATAATATACTTAAATCATGAGTGTCCATGAGCTTCAGAGGGTCTGCCTGTCTGTTTCTTCGAGGTGAGAATTAAAGAAAGGAGATGAGACAGGTGCGCTGTACCCAAACTGTCACCTTTTCCAAAATTGTGCAGTATTAATCCTGCTTCAAGCACCTCGCTGGGCTCTTTTAGGCAAGCAGTTGAATTCTTTTTCAAACTATTAAGCTAATTCCTCAGTTTCTCCTTTTTTTAGTTTGCATCAGTTTCTCATGCTGCCTCACTTTAGTTTGGCTGTCTGCTGAAATCCTTAATACAAAAATCACCTTCAAGTTGAGGCAGCCATCATCTAGAACTCTAACTAATAGTGACTGTGACATTTTAAATAAATGAGAAGTGCTGTGTTGGGCGAAGGGTATACTTTGCTAAGCAGAGACTTTATCCAAGTAGAGATGCAAGGATAGTCATAGGAGCATCCTCTCAGTGTTTCTTGGAAATGGCTTTTTAGCCCTGATTGCAAACATTCTGTGAAATTTTTCTGTTTTATCAACACTTTGGTCCATCTGGGCAGAATATGTTTATGAAAATCAATTTGAACTACTTTTTTTTTTTTTTTTTGAGACGGAGTCTCTCCCAGGCTGGAGGGCAGTGGCATGATCTCGGCTCACTGCAAGCTCCGCCTCCCGGGTTCACGCCATTCTCCTGCCTCAGCCTTCCGACTAGCTGGGAGTACAGGGGCCCGCCACCACGCGCTGCTAATTTTTTGTATTTTTTTTAGTAGAGACGGGGTTTCACTGTGTTAGCCAGGATGGGTCTTGATCTCCTGACCTCATGATCCGCCCGCCTCGGCCTCCCAAACCGCCGGGATTACAGGCGTGAGCCACGGCGCCTGGCCCTACTTTCTAATAGTAAGGGAATGAATAGTCTCTGTTGTCTTTTGTTATTGGGTTGGGCCAGAGATCTCTTGTGAGTTCCTCTTTCTACATAAGTTAAGATGCCATCTTCTTCCTGGTTTAGTCTTGGGAGGGTGTATTTGTCGAGGAATTTATCCATTTCTTCTAGATTTTCTAGTTTATTTGCGTAGAGGTGTTTGTAGTATTCTCTGATGGTAGATTGTATTTCTGTGGGATCAGTGGTGATACCTCCTTCATCATTTTTTATTGCATCTATTTGATCCTTCTCTCTTTTCTTCTTTATTAGTCTTGCTAGTGGTCTATCAATTTTGTTGATCTTTTCGAAAAACCAGCTCCTGGATTCATTAATTTTTTGAAGGGTTTTTTGTGTCTCTATATCGTTCAGTTCTGCTCTGATTTTAGTTATTTCTTGCCTTCTGCTAGCTTTTGAATGTGTTTGCTCTTGCTTTTCTAGTTCTTTTAATTGTGATGTTAAGGTGTCAGTTTTGGATCTGACTTCAAACAATACTACAAGGCTACAGTAACCAAAACAGCATGGTACTGGTACCACAACAGAGACATAGATCAATGGATCAGAACAGAGCCCTCAGAAATAATGCCGCATATCTACAACTATCTGATCTTTGACAAACCTGACAAAAACAAGCAATGGGAAAAGGATTCCCTATTTAATAAATGGTACTGGGAAAACTGGCTAGCCATATGTAGAAAGCTGAAACTCTATCCCTTCCTTACACCTTATAGAAAAATTAATTCAAGATGGATTAAAGACTTAAATGTTAGACCTAAAACCATAAAAACCCTAGAAGAAAACCTAGGCAATACCATTCAGGACATAGGCATGGGCAAGGACTTCATGTCTAAAACACCAAAAGCAATGGCAACAAAA
>NW_026652296.1:35112002-35118652 GCF_009828535.3 Hylobates moloch
TATATATATATATATATATATATATGTCCATCCACATCCCAACCAAGCCCACCACCCTCTAGACTTTCAAGGGCTCCTGACTACCTGGACTTTTCACTGTTCTCCTTGGCCCATAAAATTGGATGTCCCTATCCCAAGGCTGACTGCTGTACACTTGAACTTGCTCTGCCCTTGAACTTGCTCTTGGGCATATCGGCTGCCCCTCAGGCCAGCCCCTGGGCTTTCTGTATCTCAGAAGTCTGCTTTTATCCCTGGACCCCACATTAGTCCCTGTTCCTGGCCTTTGGGATTTGCCGTGGTTGTGGTTGGGCCCTCCAACTGGGTGAGGGCCCAACTGCTGACTCCCAGAAGACCAGCACCCACATCCCAGCACAGAGCAGGTGACAGCTCCCACACTGCTCTTTACCCACTCTCACAGCCTTACTGTGTGCCCTTCTGTAGCTTCTGTGACCCATTGATCTTCCTACGACCTCCCTGGTAGGATCTCTTTGCTCCTCTCCATCCCATTCTTAATACTGGGTCCCTGTGGAATACCAGACTCTATACTAAGGACCCTGTGTGTCCCCCGAGGGCAGAAACCATCTTTCCCCACCAAATCAAAGTCTCCTAGGCAGTAAAGGCTGGGGGTGGAGGGCTGAGGACTGACCTCTATTTTGCCTCCTGTAAATAAAGATATCTCAAAATACAGTGAGAAGGCCAACAAAGTGGGTGAATCCACCAACTTACAGATAATTGTCACATCTTAACTATACATCTTTCCTTGGCAGGCAAGACATATCCAGGCCTGGTGAAGACAGAAACACTAGTCCCCCCCTTATTTGCAGGGGATACATTCAAGACCCCCAGTGGATGCCTGAAACCACAGATAGTACCAAACCCTATACATACTATGGATCTTTCTGTATGTACATATCCACAATAAAGTGTAATGCATAAATTAAGCATAGTTAAGAGATTAACAATAATAACTGATAATAAAATAGAACAATTATAACGACCGTTCTATTTTATTATCAGTTATTATTGTTAATAATAATTATGTTGTGATGATGTTAAGCATCACCACTTTTGCACTCAGGGGTCATTATTAAATAAAGTAAGGGTTACCTGAACATAAGCACTGCGACACCTCAGCAGTTGATCTGATAGCCAAGACAGCTACCAAGTGACTAATGAGCGGGAAGAATATGCAGCATGAACATGCTGGACAGAGGGATGATTTACGCTACTCAGCATGACAGGCAATTTAAAATGGGAGTTACTCATTTTGTTTTTTGGTTTTCTTTTTTTTTTTTTTTTGAGACTGAGTCTTGCTCTGTCACCCAGGCTGGAGTGCAAGGGTGCGATCTTGGCTCACTGCAACCTCTGCCTCCCAGGTTCAAGCAATTCTCCTGCCTCAGCCTCCCAAGTAGCTGGGATTACAGGCACTCACCACCATGCTCGGCTAATTTTTGTATTTTTAGTAGAGATGGGGTTTCACCATGTTGGCCAGGGAAGTCTCAAACTCCTGACCTCAAGTGATCTGCCCACCCCGGCCTCCCAAAGTACTGGGATTACAGGTGTGAGCCACTGCGTCTGGCCAAAACATGAATTGTTTATTTCTGGAATTTTTCCATTTAATATTTTCAATCTGTGATTGACTGCATCTAACTGAAACCACAGAATGCAAAATTGCCAGTAAGGTGGGGGACTATTGTAATTTTCTTTTTCTTTTGTGAACCACTCCCTCCCAGGGCCAAAAAGAGTCAGATCCTCTACAGCAGGGGTCTCCAGCCCCCACAGTACTGATCCATGGCCTGTTAGAAACTGGACCGCACAGCAGGATGTGAGCTGCAAGTGAGTGAGCATTATCACCTGAGCTCCGCCTCCTGTCAGATCAGCAGCGGCATTAGATTCTCATAGAAGCGTGAACCCTCTTGCAAACTGCGCATATGAGGGATCTAGGTTGCACTCTCCTTATGAGAATCTGATTAATGCCTGATGATCTGAGATGGAACAGTTTCATCCCAAAACCATCCCCTCCCCACTACCCCGTCTGAGGAAAAGTTGTCTTCCAGAAAACCAGTCCGTGGTGGCAAAAAGTTTGGGGACCGCTGGTCTACAAAGAATGCGCATGGATCAGGTGGGGACATGCTATGGTTTGAATGTCCCCGCCAAAACTCATGTTGGAATTTAACTCCCATTGTAGCAGGGTTGAGAGGTGGGACCTTTAAGAGGTTGGTGAATGCCTTTATCACTCAAATGGGTTAGTTATCTCGGGAGTGGTTTCCTGATAAAAGGATGAGTTCGGCCAGTTTCCTTTCTGTCTCACACATGTGCTTCCTCACCATGTGACATCTTCCACCATGGGATAAAGCATCATGAAGCCTTCATCAGTCAGACACCAGCGCCATGCTCTTGGCCTTGCCAGCTTCCAGAACCGTGAGCCAAATACATTATTTTCTTTATAACTTACCCAGTCTGTGGTTTTCAGTTATAGCAGCAGAAATGGACTAAGATGGAACACAAGAGAGGGAAGGAAGTGCAGAGGGAAGAGGAGAAGAGGGAAGAAAACCTCCCCAGAGCTGTGGAGAGCCTGCCCCATCTCTTCATCCCTGGGAATCAGGGAGGGGCTGCAGACACAGCCCCTAAGCCTGCTCTGCATGATGAGAAGCATAAAGACCTGACCCTACAGCGTAGTACCCTAAGCATGTTCCTCCTGCCTGCGATGAAGGGGGCTATCTCACCACCCACATCCATCCCATCTGCCTCAGGTGTCCACACCATGGAGGCAGAATGTCATGGGCTTGCTGTCAGACCATGTCAGATTATGCTGGGAGATAAATTCCCACCATTAACTCAGAACATGGTGGTGCTGGTGGTGGGGTCCTATGGCCAGAGCCTGTGTCCTCGCTGTCCATGATAGCTGCATGGGGGGGTGTAGGCTGGCACCAGCTACAGATAGGCTGAGAGTTGCTGTCCAAAGAGCTGTTCTGAAGAAGCTTTGCCGAGGGGCACAGGGCCCTGGGGGGAGAGAGAGACAGCCGTGGGGGCGCCCCAGAGGTTGCCCCATGCCCCTCCAGGGCCTGCCTGGAACTGAAGACACGAGCCCTTGTGAGAGTCAGAGGTACTCAGTCGGGCGCGGTGGCTCAGGCCTGTAATCCCAGCACTTTGGGAGGCCAAGGCGGGTGGATCACGAGGTCAGGAGATCAAAACTATCCTGGCTAACACGGTGAAACCCCGTATCTACTAAAAATACAAAAAAATTAGCTGGGCGTGGTGGCGGGCGCCTGTAGTCCCAGCTACTCGGGAGACTTGAGGCAGGAGAATGGCGTGAACCCAGGAGGCGGAGCTTGCAGTGAGCCGAGATCGCGCCACTGCACTTCAACCTGGGCGACAGACAGAGACTCCGTCTCAAAAAAAAAAAAAAAAAATCAGAAGCACTCATCTGAGTTCCCACTTCAAATTGGCAGAGGGCAGGGAGAAGTCCCCACGATAGGACCTACAGGCTGGCAAAGAACGTGCAGGTGGAGGAGGCAAGAGAGTGAGATCACACCAAGGGGCCGGAGAGAGGTCATTCCATGACTGATGTTCTTGGAATCCGGAATCTGTCCTGCATGCACAAAAATGCCCTCGGAGAGCACGGGGCTGGGGAGCTGGCAGAATCTTCACAGATGCTGAAAAGAGGCACAGCGCAGGCCCTCCCCTGAGTCTTCCCTGATGTAAAAAGGAGGCCAAAGGCAAAGCGGAGAGTGCTAGAGAGCCCTCATTCCTGTTCCCTCGCCACCTGGGGCCGGGGGACCAGACGGACCCTGCGTTGGGATGTGCAGTTGCTGCCTGACTTAAGGCTGGAAAAATACCACGTCCAAGAGTTGGCGGGGGCTGTGGCTGACCACCAGGGGGCACTGTGAGCCACATGGCCGGGCACCTTCATAGCTCTCCTCTTCAGGGAAAGAAAGCTAGACTTTCACTGCTGAGACCCTGCTTTAAAAATCTCAGCCAGTAGCTGCTCCCCTGAGCCCATAAGGAGTCCTCAGGTTGAGAGGTGTGCAATGTCCTCCAAGAAACCTTTGTCCCAACAGGCAGACCCCTAACTACCCCAACCAGGTTTCAGTACCAAAAATGGGATCCTATATTTTAAAAAGCTGACCTTGGTGTGACCCCTAACCCTGGCCTCAGACTTCCCCCAAACCTATTGCAATCCTTCATTTATTTAACCAGTATTTATTTAGCATCTACTATATACCAGCAGCCTATGAGACACTTGGGATTCTTCAGTGATCAGACAAAGACCCCTGCCCTCCTGGGACTTCTATTCTCTGAAAGAAGGTGCCATTGAACCATCCACAGTTGCCCGTGATTGGCCAGAATGATTTAGGTGGTTCTGAATGAAGCCATCATGCAATTCAGCTTCTGACAGGTGACTCAAGTGGTTCTATGGAGCCTCGCCTTACAGCTTGAGCATTAGGCCTCCTGACCATCAGACCCAGAGAGAGTGATGAAGACTGGGGACGTCTGAGTCTAGGAGACACTTCAACTTTTTGGCGTGCGACTTCCATTTCTTTCTGTCAAAAGTAGAGGATAGTCCCTTATTCTTTGAAATTTGCAATATGCTCCCATTTGACTACAGTGCTTTCACAGAGCAGAAATTTGTAGCTTATTTGATCTGAAATTTCAGTGCTCAGAGAAAATTTTCACCTCGGTCTTATTGTATCATTCTCTGAAGAAGGGCCTCTGGGTACCAGTGGCCAAAATCTCATCCTCTTATTCCAAAGATTGGTTCCCCTCTCTGTCTTCTCTCTTTGCGTGTTTATGGCATCGTTCTTCCCCCAGAGACCTCAGCTGGAAATCTTACCCTCACATCTAATTCCTCTCTCTTTCTTCCCCAGATCAATCCAGACACCCATCAATTCTACCTTCTAAATGCCTCTTAATCCTGTTCTCTCCTTTCCACCCCATAGCCACTGCACTGGCCAGGCCACCATCTTTGCTCACCCACACAATTGCTATGTCACAGCTGATCCCCAGATTCCTGTTCTGAAGATAGTACTGTCAAGCCCCTGTGCATGGTGTCCTTCAGGCTCATTCGCTTCACCTGAGGGTCCAACCAGGCAAGCTCTCTCCCTGCTGTCTCCTGCCCTCCCTACCTACCCCTCAGGACCTCTGCTCCTCTCCTGGCACCTGTACTTCCTGCAGCTCCTCTCTAAAATTTACCAAAATACTCTATCTCCACTTTCACCCTCCCAGGAAGCTCTCCCCAACCAGGCCATCCAAGTAATTCCTTCCTCTATAGCATCTTATTCTTCTCTATCCAAGCTTACCTGGGGCAAAGTCCTGTGTTCCAGCAAAACAGTGAGCTCCTGAAGTCAGAGTCAGTCTTTGTCTCCTCTTTGGACTCAACTAGTGCCTGGTCCCCATGAAGGACCTAGAAGATACCTGCTGCATGGCAGATAGAGCCAACGGCATCAGTGGCATGGTTAAATCAATCTATGACACCTCAACTCTCAGAATTATGGAGTAGATGTGTTTTTTCCTATTCTTTCCAGTAAATATGGCTAAAAACCCTAGATAATGCCTATAAAACAAGCATCTGAAAGCAGATAGAAGAAGGCAAACCAGCTAGGGACTTTGGGGCCTAGGGAATGACACCACAATGAGTTCTCTGGGTTTATCTTTTTGGCTCATATATCCCAGACAGTGTGCAAAGAAGCCAGCAATCTGGAAACAACAATGGGAATAGACGCTCCACAAAAGCCCAAGAAAATCCTGCTCTGCTTGCCAAAGGACCAAGATGGGGTGGCCTAGCAAAACAGAAAACTTTTAGACAATGATTGTTCTATGCCAGCCAAACACCACAGGAAAAAATGTAAGACCCCACCTCCACCCGCACCATCAAAGGCTGAGTGGGGAGCCTCGGCTTCATGGCTAGGCTCAGGCCGGATTTCACGGCTTCAGGCTATCATGAGGTTTCAATCTCCTTCCCCCTGGCCAGGCTAGTGTCAGAAAAAGCTGGGTGGGAAGCCAGGACTTTTATCCCACTGGGCAGCAATGAGGTCTCCCTTCCCAGGGGTGTCAGTGGAGACCACATGGGAAGCCTGGACTTTCACTCCCATCTGGTGGTAACGAAGCACTCCTCCTCCTTTCCCCTGCCCCATCTCCAGTAGCCTCAGAGGAAGCCTAGTGGAGACTCAGGACTTTCGCAACTGCCAAACGGTAACCAGGCTACCCTGCTTCCCCACAGTATCAGAGGAGGCCACATGTGAAGCAGTGACAAGGGAACCCTGCCCCTCCCAGCCAGGATGTTGTCGATGGAGGCCTAGTAGGAAGCCTGAACCCTACCCACTGCCCAGCAGTGATGAGGCGCTCCTTCCCTGACCCTGACTGTCAACAGAGGCAGAGTGGGGAACCTGGACCTTCACCTCACCTGGCAGGAACAAAGTAGCAGCCCCTTTCCCTAGAGCAAGTCAGAGGAGACCTCTGCTAAATCAGATTTAAAGAAGCTCCAAGGTCTCACAATAGAAACTCAAAATGTTGAGGTTTCCGTTGAAAATTACTCATCAAACCAAGAACCAAGAAAACCTCAAATTTGGCCGGGCGCGGTGGCTCACGCTTGTAATCCCAGCACTTTGGGAGGCCGAGGCGGGCGGATCACGAGGTCAGGAGATCGAGAC
>NW_026652296.1:35118752-35126321 GCF_009828535.3 Hylobates moloch
GATAGACTGGATTAAGAAAATGTGGCACATATACACCATGGAATACTATGCAGCCATAAAAAATGATGAGTTCGTGTCCTTTGTAGGGACATGGATGAAACTGGAAAACATCATTCTCAGTAAACTATCGCAAGGACAAAAAACCAAACACCGCATGTTCTCACTCATAGGTGGGAATTGAACAATGAGAACTCATGGACACAGGAAGGGGAACATCACACTCCGGGGACTGTTGTGGGGTGGGGGGAGGGGGGAGGGACAGCATTAGGAGATACATCTAATGCTAAATGACGAGTTAATGGGTGCAGGAAATCAACATGGCACATGGATACATATGTAACAAACCTGCACATTGTGCACATGTACCCTAAAACCCTGAAGTATAATAAAAAAAAAAAAAAAAAGAAATTCAACTGTACATAAAAAAAAAAAAAAGATCTTATGGTTTTATAAGGGGTTTCCACTTTTTTTTTCTCATTCTCTCTTTCTGCCACCATGTAAGAAGTGCTTTTCACTGTGATTGTGAGGTCCCCTCAGCCACATGAAACAGTGAGTCCATTAAACCTGTATTTCTTCCCAGTCTTGGGTATGTCTAACAGAATAATACACCTCCCCACTGGAAGCAACATGTAGGAGGCAGGAATAATGACATTATACAAATATATTTCCTGCCATGTAGCCACCATAAGCAGCTTACAACATGGCCTACCTAGAATTCACTTAGTTCCAGGCCAGCAGACATGTTTTCTCATTATGTGACTTTTTCTCTTAAAAGCGCCTCTGATTAAGTTTAGCCCAATCAGGGTAATCTCCCTTTAGATAAACACAAAGTAAACACATTAGTAACCTAATTTCATGTGTGATTTTCCATCACAGTCACACATTTTTTTACACTCAAGAGAAGAGAATTACACAGCAGGTGTACAAAAGATGGAATTCTGGGGATCATTTTAGAATTTTGTCTACCCACCTGAACAGACAATTAAAACAGACTATTAAACAGACTATTAGTATTTTAGTTTCTTTTGTTATCTAACAAAAATATCAAATAAAATTACCACTTTTCAATTTCATTCATTGCAAATATTGCTTTTTTTCTGGCTTATTTCTCCGTATTGTACTGTTTTATACATTTACACACACAAATAACAATGAAAATGCATCCAATTATTCAACTTTTGTTAATTTGTGTTAAACTCTGTTGTACTCGAGAGTGTTATCTCTGGAGATAAAGTTGCCTGTGTTTTAATACTGGCTCTGCTATTGTGAGCAAAGCATTTTTTTCAGTGGCTCTGTTTCTTCCTCTGTAAAATGAGGATAATTATAATACCTATGTTATTAAGTTACTGTGAGAATTAAATTTATTTACACATATATAGTGTCACTGAGCACTGCTAGTGCTCAGTACAAATTAAATATTATTAATAAGACATTTATATGCTTAATTACAGTAAATACATGCTTTAATGCAGAAATATAAAAGAATATGGTAGTATAGATAAACAATAGAATACTATTCAGCCTTAAAAAGAGGGGTATTCCATCATTCAAAACAATGTAGATAAATATGAAATACATTATGCTAAATGGAATAAGTCTGACACAAAAAGATAAATGGTGCTTGATCTCATTTATATGTAGAATCTAATAAAGTTTAACCCCCAAAAAGTAGAAAGTAAAATAATCGTCACCAAAGGCTGGGGTTGGTGGAAGGAAATAGAAAGTTGTTGATCAAAGGGTACAAAGCTTCAATTAGATAGGGTAAATAGGTTTTGAGATCTATTGCACAGCAGTGTGACTATAGTAAACTATAATGTATTGTACATTTCAAAATAACCAAGAGTAAATTTCAAATATCTCATCACAAAAAATAAGTAAGCAAGTTGATAGATACGTCATTTAATTCGACTTAAACATTCCATATTATATATGTATATATACACACATATATATAATACATTATATATATACATATATATCACATTGTGTCCCATAAATGTGTGTGACTCTGGTTTTCCAATCATAAATGCTATTAATACTTTTTTTAAAAAAAGAGAGAAAAATAAATTTTAAGAAATTGAGCCAGAGTAAAATGTATTTTTTTAACTTAAAATTTTAGGAAACGTACTTTTTTATTTCAAATGGCTTGGTCATTTAGTGATGTAGTAAGCAAACTTTTAATATCATGAATAATCTGAACCCAAAACTCAGGAATAAAATAGTTTACTTTTTAATTTTCAAAACAATATAATACTTTAGAAGATTCTAAAGCAACTGTTTCAAATTCTCTAAGTGTCTAAATAAATGAGTTTTACATGTTAGAGAAAAAAGTGATTTGAATATATATTTTTAAACTACATTTAAATTTATCACATAAACATAAATTTATTAAACAAATAGACAAAAATCAATTTGTCTCCTTCTCTAATTTTAAAACTGACACACAGTCAGCATTTAAGTGCTTATTTATCTAGAGTTACTGGAGTGCTAAAGAGAAGTACTCAATGAGAAATCTTTCCATGTTTATATCCATGCTGTATGTGAATATATGGGAATTTGCCAGGGATAGTATTAAAAACATTCAACCACTATTATAGCCCCAGACTAACTGATTAGAATGAACACGAATGGGTTGTAAACCACTGATGTGGTCACCTTGTTTTCAGGCTTAACATTAATCATGATCTAACAGAATCAATAAATAAAAGCTTATAAATTTTCTGTATACTTACTACGAGCTGGGAGCACTTCTGGAAATTTTGTTTCCACTAGTTGCTTTAATTTTACCAAAACCTTAGGATTTAGACAATATTATACTCACTTTACAGCTAAAGAGTCAAACATAGAGACATCAAGAAAGTGTATTCAGGTCATACAGCCCATAAGTGGCAGAATTGGGATGCAATCAGGAACCACCTTCTCCCAGAGTTTCAATCTTAACCACTAGGCCCAACACCCTCTCACTCAATGCTTTTTTTAATTACTGACCTCACATTTTGGCTTTGAATTTTCTAACTTAGTAGAAATAAAAACAAATTTAAAAACCACTTTTTTAAACACTTAGAAAGTATGTAGAACTTGATTTTTGGTTTAAAGTACTCATTACTAAGCCTAAAATAAATACTTCAGTAAATGGATTCTAACAATTGTATCCTTCTCATGACTTAAAAAAGCCATTAATTTTACTTTTAAAATATATTGCATCTTTCCCATCAATGCTAGACTGGATAAAGAATATGGGGCACGTATACTCCGTGGAATACTATACAGCCGTGAAAAAGGATGAGTACGCATCCTTTGCAAGGACATGGATGAAGCTGGAAAACATCATTCTCAGCAAACTAACACAAGAACTGAAAACCAAACACCACATGTTCTCACTTATAAGTGGGAGTTAAGCAGTGAGAATACATGCACACAGGGAGGGGAGCATCACATACTGGGGCCTGTTTTGTGGGGTGGGAGGCCAGGGGAGGGATAGCATTAGGAGAAATACCTAATGTAAATGAGAGGTTAATGGGTGGAGCAAACCTCCATGGCACATGTATACCTATGTAACAAACCTGCATGTTTTGCACACGTATCTCAGAACTTAAAGTATAATAATAAAAAATAAATTATATATATTGCATTTTCATAATATAAAAGCTAGAATGAGCCTATTATTATATAGAAAATTTGTAGTCTTCATGTGCATCATTATCCATTGAGTAGTCTACAGTTTCTGAAAGTTTTGAAAATACTGATGTAAGAATACTTTTTCCAATTGAATAATTTAAAAATATTGTTTCCTGTGACTAAAATGAAATAGATTGGAATTACTGATCAGTCACTTACAATGTGGTTTTAAATGATATTTGATGAACATATGTGAAATTTCTTTTTTTAATCTTTAATTCATTAATTTATTTAATAAATATTTATTGAGTTATATCAGGTGGAAGCTAATCCTATCACTTGCATTCTTGGTCTGTTTTTTTCTTCCTTTAGGATAGGGTTTCTTGACCTCCACATTGTTGGCATTGGCCAGATAATTCTTTGTCATGAGGGGCTGTGCTGTACATTAAATGATATTTAGCAGCATCGATGGCCTCTACCTAGCAGATCCTGTTAACGGCTCCTCTACCCCAGTTGTGACAACCAAAAATGTTTCCAGATATTGGATGTCCCTGGTTGAGAAAAACTGCTGTAGAACTTTGCATCCTTGGTTATTCCTTCTCTCTAGTCTACATGTTTAGCCTCTATTGGCTCCTTTCCATCATAGAAATATGCTATTTTCTACAGTCTTTAAAAGCAAAACAAATAAATCAACCACAAAACCCTCTCACATCATAGTCAAGCTCTCTAAAAGTACAGACTGCATTTGCTGTCACTTTCCATCCATCCTTCCACCTGCTGCAGTGAGACTCCCTGCAAATCATTTCATAAAGGGTCCTGGCAAAGCTCCTACTGAGAAATGGAAAAACCCTGTGTCCTCTTTGCACTGTTCACCTCGATTGGCCTGTGTGACATTTGACAGTTGGTGAATTCCAGTATCTTTCTTTCAGAGTTCTTTGAACCTCCTTCACAGGCCCTAAGGGTATCTCCTTTGCTCTGCCTCTTAAATCCTGGCATTCCCTAGGGGTCTATTCTGTTACTGTTGTTTTGTTTTGTTATGTTTTTTGTTTGCTTTTGTTTTTTTGAGACAGAGTCTTGCTCTGTTGCCCAGGCTAGAGTGCAGTGGCATGATCTCGGCTCACTGCAACCTCTGCCTCATGGGTTCAAGTGATTCTCCTGCCTCCGCCTCCCAAGTAGCTGGGATTACAGGCACCTGCCACTGCACCCAGCTAATTTTTGTATTTTTAGTAGAGACAGGGTTTCACCACCTTAGCCAGGCTGGTCTCGAACTCCTGACCTCTTGATCCACCCTCCTCGAGCTCTCAAAGTGCTAGGATTACAGGTGTGAGCCACCATGCCTGGAAACTAGGGCTCTATTCTTCTTTTTTTTTAAGTTCTAGGGTACATATGCACAAGTGAAGGTTTGTTACATAGGTATACATATGCCATGTTGGTTTGCTGCACCCATCAACCCATCATTTACATTAGGTATTTCTCCTAATGCTATCCCAACCCCAGCCCCACATACCTTGACAGGCCCTGGTGTGTGATATTCCCCACCCTGTGTCCAAGTGTTCTCACTGTTCAATTCCCACCTGCGAATGAGAACATGTGGTGTTTGGTTTTCTCTTCTTGTGATAGTTTGCTGAGAATGATGGTTTCCAGCTTCATGCATGTCCCTGCAAAGGACATGAACTCATCCTTTTTTATGGCTGCATATTATTCCATGGTGTATATGTGCCACATTTTCTTAATCCAGTCTATCATTGATGGACATTTGGGTTGGTTCCAAGTTTTGCTATTGTGAATAGTGCCACAGGAAACATTCGGGTGCATGTGTCTTTATAGTAGAATGATTTATAATCCTTTGGGTATATACCACCCAGCAATGGGATCACTGGGTCAAACAGTATTTCTAGTTCTAGGTCCTTGAGGAATCACAACACTGTCTTCCACAATGGTTGAACTAATTTACACTCCCACCAACAACGTAAAAGTATTCCTATTTATCCATGTTCTCTCCAGCATCTGTTGTTTCCTGAATTTTTAATGATGGCCATTCTAACTGGCATGAGATGGTATCTCATTGTGGTTTTGACTTGCATTTCTCTGATGACCAGCGATGATGAGCATTTTTTCATTTGTCTGTTGGCTGCAAAAATGTCTTCTTTTGAGAAGTGTCTGTTCATATCCTTTGCCCACTTTTTGATGGGGTTATTTTTTTTTCTTGTAAATTTGTTTAAGTTCTTTGTAGATTCTGGATATTAGCCCATTGTCAGATGGGTAGACTGTGAAAATCTTCTCCCATTCTCTGTGTTGCCTGTTCACTCTGATGATAGTTTCTTTTGCTGTGCAGAAGCTCTTTAGTTCAATTAGATCCTGTTTGTCTATTTTGGCTTTTGTTGCCATCGCTTTTGGTGTTTTAGTCATGAAGTCTTTGCCCATGCCTATGACCTGAATGGTATTGCCTAAGTTTTCTTCTAGGGTTTTTACGGTTTTACGTCCTATATTTAAGTCTTTAATCTATCTTGAATTAATTTTTGTATAAGGTGTAAGGAAGGGATCCAGTTTCAGCTTTCTACATATGGCTAGCCAGTTTTCCCAGCACCAATTATTAAATAGGGAATCCTTCCTCCATTGCTTGTTTTTGTTAGGTTTGTCAAAGATCAGATGGTTGTAGATGTGTGGAATTATTTCTGAGGCCTCTGTTCTGTTCCATTGGTCTATATATCTGTTTTGGTACCAGCACCATGCTGTTTTTGTTACTGTAGCCTTGTAGTATAGTTTGAAGTCAGGTAGCGTGATGCCTCCAGCTTTGTTCTTTTTTCTTAGGATTGTCTTGGCCATGTGGGCTCTTTTTTCATTCCATATGAACTTTAAAGCAGTTTTTTCCTTGGCCGGGCGCGGTGGCTCACGCCTGTAATCCCAGCACTTTGGGAGGCCGAGGCGGGTGGATCGTGAAGTCAGGAGATCGAGACCACGGTGAAACCCCGTCTCTACTGAAAAAAAATACAAAAAATTAGCTGGGCGCAGTGGCAGGCGCCTGTAGTCCCAGCTACTCCGGAGGCTGAGGCAGGAGAATGGCCTGAACCCGGGGGGCGGAGCTTGCAGTGAGCCGAGATTGCGCCACTGCACTCCAGCCTGGGCGACACAGCGAGACTCCGTCTCAAAAAAAAAAAAAAAAAAAGCAGTTTTTTCCAATTCTGTGAAGAAAGTCATTGGTAGCTTGATGAGGATGGCATAGTGAAATTTCTTTTAAACACATTTTAGCAACTTATTTCTATTGTTTTTCACTTTCATTGGAAAATATTAACATTTCTGTTACTAGAAGCCTATAAATTTTACTCAGATCTAAACATAGTAATAATCTCAAATGATCTGTATGCTTAGGATTATGGAAACCTATTTTCTAATTACACTTAGAAGATAACTGCTTTCCAGTGAATCCTTTGCTGCAATTTTGACTCACATAAGCTACTAAATACCATCATCTATACAAAACTTTTAGGCATTTGCATGTTCAAGTTGTTTAACTTAATATTTCAGAAACTATAAATTTTTAAAAACTATAAAAATGATTAAAAATATAAAGTATCAATTTCTTTATTTTTTTTTATTATTATACTTTAGGTTTTAGGGTACATGTGCACAATGTGCAGGTTTGTTACATACGTATCCATGTGCCATGTTGGCTTGCTGCACCCATTACCTCGTCATTTAGCATTAGGTATATCTCCTAATGCCGTCCCTCCCCCCTCCCCCCACCCCACAACAGTCCCCGGAGTGTGATGTTCCCCTTCCTGTGTCCATGAGTTCTCATTCTTCAATTCCCACCTATGAGTGAGAACATGCGGTGTTTGGTTTTTTGTCCTTGCGATAGTTTACTGAGAATGATGTTTTCCAGTTTCATCCATGTCCCTACAAAGGACATGAACTCATCATTTTTTATGGCTGCATAGTATTCCATGGTAT
>NW_026652296.1:35126421-35128033 GCF_009828535.3 Hylobates moloch
AAAAAAAAAAAAAAAGAAGAAGAAAAAAAGGAAATATTGAAAATACTTAGAGGTGAAAAAACAAAAACATAACACATCAAAATGTATGGAATGCAGCAAAAGCAGTACTAAGTGAGAAATTTATAGGTACAAACATAAACACCTACATTAAAAAATAAGACAGATTTCATGGCCAGACATGGTGGCTCATGCCTGCAATTCCAGAACTTTGGGAGGCTGAGGCAGCAGATCATTTGAGGTCAGGAGTTCGAGACTAGTCTGGCCAACATGGTGAAACCCTGTCTCTACTAAAAATACAAAAATTAGCTGGGCATGGAGGCACATGCCTGTAGTCCCAGGTACTCTACTTGGGAGGCTGCGGTGGAAGGATCACTTGAACCTGGGAAATGGAGGTTGCAGTAAGCCGAGATCGCACCACCGCACTCCAGCCTGGAAAATACAGTGAGACTCTGTCTCAAAAACAAAAACAAGGCCAGGCATGGTGGCTCACACCTGTAATCCCAGTACTTTGTGAGGCCAAGGTGGGTGGATCACTTGAGGTAAGGAGTTCAAGACCAGCCTGGACAATACAGTAAAATCCTGTCTCTACCAAAAAATACAAAAATTAGCCGGGCATGGTGGCACACTCCTATAGTCCCAGCTACTCAGGAGGCTGAGGCATGGGAATCGCTTGAACCCTGGAGGTGGAGGATGAAGTGAGCTGAGATTGTGACACTGCACTACATCCTGGGTAACAGGGTGAGATCCTGTCTCAAAAAAAAAAAGAAAAAGAAAAAGAAAAAGAAACAAAAACAAAAACGAAGGAAGACAAATTTCAAATGAACCACCTAACTTTACACCTTAAGGAACCAGAAAAAGAAAAGCAAGCTAAACCTAAGGCTAGAAGGAGGAAATAATGATTAGAGCAGACATTAATAAAACAAAGAACAGAAACACAATAGAGAAAACCGATAAAACTAAAATTTGGTTATTTTAAAAGGTCAACAAAATTTACAAACCTTTGGCTAGACAGACTAAGAATAAAAAGAGGCTCAAATTACTAAAATCAGAAATGAAAGTGAGGACATTACTACCAATCCTACAGAAATAAAGAGTTCTAAGAACAATTGTACACCAACAAATTGGAAAACCTAGATGAAATGGACAAATTCCCAGAAACACAAACCTACAAAGTCTGATGAAGAATTAGTAAATTGGAATAGACCTATAGCTAGTAAGGAGACTAAATCACTAATCAAAAATCTCTCAATAAAGAAAACCCTAGACCTGATGGCTCCACTGGGTAACTCTATCAAACATTTCAAGAACACCAATCCAGGCCGGGCACGGTGGCTCACGCTTGTAATCCCAGCACTTTGGGAGGCCAAGGCGGGCGGATCACGAGGTCAGGAGATCGAGACCACGGTGAAACCTTGTCTCTACTAAAAATACAAAAAATTAGCTGGGCATGGTGGTGGGCACCTGTAGTCCCAGCTACTTGGAGAGGCTGAGGCAGGAGAATGGCGTGAACCCGGGAGGCGGAGCTTGCAGTGAGCCGAGATTGCACCACTGCACTCCAGCCTGGGCGACAGAGCGAGACTCCGTCTCAAAAAAAAAAAAAAAAAAAAAAAAA
>NW_026652296.1:35128133-35132648 GCF_009828535.3 Hylobates moloch
GGCTGAGGCAGAAGAATGGCGTGAACCCGGGAGGAGGAGCTAGCAGGCCGAGATTACTCCACTCCACCCCACCCTGGGGGACAAAGGGAGGCTCCCCCTCAAAAAAAAAAAAAAAAAAAGAACACCAATCCTTCTCAGACTTTTCTAAAAAATATAAAAGGAGGGAACACCACCCTAACTCATTTTATGAGGCCAGCATTACCCTAATACCAAAGCCAGAAAAGATACTCCAAGAAAACTACAGACCAATGTCCCTTATGAACACTGATGCAAAAATTCTCAACACAGGCCAGGCATGTGGCTCACGCCTGTAATCCTAGCACTTTGGGAGGCCAAGGCAGGCGGATCACCTGGGGTCGGGAGTTCAAGACCAGCCTGACCAACATGGAGAAACCCCATCTCTACTAAAAATACAAAATTAGCCGGGCGTGGTGGCACATGCCTGTAATCCCAGCTACTTGGGAGGCTGAGGCAGGAAAATTGCTTGAACACAGGAGGCAGAGGTTGAGGTGAGTCAAGACCATGCCATTGCACTCCAGCCTGGGCAACCAGACCGAAACTCCGTCTTGAAAAATAAAAATAAAAAAAATTCTCACCACAATAGTATCAAATCAAATTCAGCAGCATAGTAAAAGAGTTCATCATAAATCAATTGAAATTTATTTTTGGAATGCAAGGACAGTTCAAGACATGAAAATCAATCAATTTAATATGTCATTAACAGAACGAAGAGAAAAAAACAACATGATCATTTCAATTGATACAGAAAAAGCATTTGACAAAATTCAACTTCCTTTCATAAAAATACTCAACAAACCAGGAACAGAAGATAACTATACATCAACATAATAAAAGCCATACATGAAAACTCCACAGCAAACATCATATTCAATGGTGAAAGACTGAAAGCTGGCCAGGCGTGGTGGCTCACGCCTGTAATCCCAGCACTTTGGGAGGCCAAGGCGGGTGGATGATGAGGTCAGGAGTTCGAAACCAGCCTGGCCTCTATGGTAAAACCCTGTCTCTAATAAAAATATAAAAATTAGCTGGGCGTGATGGCATGTGCCTGTAGTCCCAGCTGCGCAGGAGGCTGTAGCAGGAGAATTGCTTGAACCTAGGAGGCAGATGTTGAAGTGGGCTGAGATCGTGCCACTGCACTCCAACCTGGGCAACAGAGCAAGACTCTGTCTCAAAAAGAAAAAGAAAGACTGAAAGCTTTTCCTCTAAGTTCACTAACAAGGCAAAGATTTCTGCTTTTGCCACTTCTATTCAACATATAACTGGATGTTACAGAGTAATTAGACAAGAAAAAGAAATAGGATTCTAAATTAAAAAGGAAGAACTAAAATTATCTGTTTGCAGATGATATGATCTTAAATGTAGAAAATTTTAATAATTCCACAAAAAACTATTAGAACTAATAAATGAATTCAGCATAGTAACAGGATGTAAAGTAAACACACAAAAATCAGTTGCATTTCTATACACTAACAACGAACAATCTGAAAATAAAAATTATGAAAATAATTCAATTTATCAGTGTGAAAAGAATAAAATATATAGAAATTAAATTAACGAAAGAGGTGAAAGATTTGTACAATGAAAACTAAAAAACACTGCTGAAGAAAATTAAAGATGACATCAACAATTGGAAACACATCCCATGTTCATGGATTGGAAGATTTAATATTAAGACGTCAACACACCCAAAGTGATCTACACAATCCCTACTATAATCCCAAAGGTGTCTTTTGGAGAAACAGAAAAACCCATCCTACAATCCATATAAAATCTCAAGGGATCTCAAATAGCGAAAACAACCTTTAAAAAGAGGAATGGGGCCAGGCGTGGTGGCTCATGCCTGTAATCCAGCACTCTGGGAGGCCGAGGTGGGAAGATCACCTGCGGTCAGGAGTTCGAGACCAGCCTGGCCAACATGGTGAAACCCCGTCTCTACTAAAAATACAAAAAATTAGCCGGGCATGGTGGTAGGCGCCTTTAGTCTCAGCTACTTGGGAGGCTGAGAAAGGAGAATCACTTGAACCCAGGAGGTGGAGGTTGCAGTGAGCTAAGATCGCGCCACTGTACTCCACCCAAAAAAAAAAAAAAAAAAAAAAAAAAAAAAGGAATGAAGGTGGAGGACCCAAAATCCCTAATTTAAACTTACTGCAAAGCTACAATAATCAAAATACTACAGTTTTGACATAAAGACAGATGTATATATATAAATTTTTTTTTTTTTTTTTTTAGACGGAGTCTCGCTCTGTCACCCAGGCTGGAGTGCAGTGGCGCGATCTCGGCTCACTGCAAGCTCCGCCTCCCGGGTTCACGCCATTCTCCTGCCTCAGCCTCTCCAAGTAGCTGGGACTACAGGCGCCCGCCACCACACCCGGCTAATTTTTTGTATTTTTATTACAGACGGGGTTTCACCGTGGTGGTCTCGACCTCCTGACCTCGTGATCCGCCCGCCTCGGCCTCCCAAAGTGCTGGGATTACAAGTGTGAGCCACCGCGCCCGGCCAAAAAAAATTTTTTATACGACAGATATATAGAACAATGGAATAGGATAAACAGATAAAAACTAAAGCCTTGCCTACATAGTCAAATGATTTTTGACAAGGGTGTCAAAACCATTCACAATGGGGAAAGGGCACTCTTATTAAGAAATTATGCTTGGAAAGCTAGATTTCCACATGCAAAAAAATAAAGTTGGACCATCACCTGACACCATACAAAAATTAACTTGAAATGGATAAAAGACCAAAATGTAAATGTAAAACAACATAACACTTAGAAGAAAATACAGGTCAAATGTTTTATGACATTGTATTTAGCAATGATTTCTGGGATATGACTCCTAAGGCACAGCCAACAAAACAAAAAAAATTGGCTGGGTACGGTGGCTCACGCCTGTAATCCTGCACTTTGGGAGGCCAAGGTGGGTGGATCCCTTGAAGTCAGGATTTCAAGACCAGCCTGGCCAACATGATGAAACCCTGTCTCTATTAAAAATACAAAAAATTAGCTGGGTGTGGTGGTGCATGCCTGTAATCCCAGCTACTCAGGAGGCTGAGGCAGGAGAATCGCTTGAACCCAGGAAGCAGAGGTTGCAGTGAGCCGAGATCACGCCACTGCATTCCAGCCTGGGCAACAAGAGCAAAATTCCATCTCAAACAAAAAAAAAAAAAAACTGGGCTGCATGAAAATTTTAAAATATCAACATGATAATGAAGGAAGAAAACAGAAAAAAAAAAAGAAAAAAAAAGACACTATCAACAGCATAAAAAGGCAACCCAGAGAATGGGAGAAAATATTTGCAAATCATATATCTGATAACAAATTAACATACTGAATACATAAAGGATTTCTAAATCTCCACAACAACAAAATCCTATTTGAAAATGGGCCCCATAAAGGGGGCCAATTACTTGAATAAACATTTCTCCGAAGAAGACATAGGAATAGCTAATAAGCATATGAAAAGATGCTCAACATCACTAATCATTAGGGAAATAAAAGTCAAAACCACGTTTTACATCCTTTAGGATGGCTATGATTAAAAAACAGAACAAGGCCAGGTGTGGTGACTCATGCCTTTGGGAGGCTGAGGCGGGAGGATCACCTGAGGTCAGGAGTTCAAGACCAGCCTGGCCAAAATGGTGAAACTCTGTCTCTACTAAAAATACAAAAATTAGCCAGGTGTGATGGTGGGCACCTGTAATCCCAGCTACTTGGGAGGCCAAGGCAGGAGAATCACTTGAACCTGGGAGGTGGCGGTTGCAGTTGAGGCGAACCTGGAAGGTGGAGGTTGCAGGTTGAGCCGAGATCGAGCCACTGCATCCAGCCTGGGTGACAAGAGCGAAACTCTGTCTCAAAAACAAAACAAAACAAAATAACCCCAAAATATTTAGTGTTGGTGAGGATGTGGAGAAAATGGAACCCTTGTGTAATGTTGGAATGTAAAACGGTATGGCTGCTATGGAAAGCAGTATGACAATTCCTCATAGTATTACCATATGATCTAGTAATTCCACTCTGGATATATGCCCCCCAAAATTAAAAGCAGAGTCTCAAATAGATTTATATATCCATGTTCATAGCAGCATTAATCATAAAATGATAGCTAAAATAAAGAAGTAACCCAGTGTCCACTGATGGATAAATGGATAAGCAAAATGCGGTATAGCCAGACAAAGGAATATTACTCATCCTTAAAAAGGAAGGAAATTCTGGGCCAGGTGTGGTGGCTCACACCTGTAATCCCAGCACTTTGGGAGGCCGAGGAGGGAGGATCACCTGAGGTCGGGAGTTCGAGACCAGCCTGACCAACATGGAGAAACCCCGTCTCTAATAAAGATACAAAATTAGCCGGGCGTGGTGGCACATGCCTGTAATCCCAGCTACTTGGGAGGCTGAGGCAGGAGAATCGCTTGAACCCGGGAGGCGGAGGTTGCGGTGAGCTGAGATCGTGCCACTGCACTCCAGCCTGGGCAACAAGAGTGAAACTCCGTCTCAA